>NC_138770.1:206401606-206479753 GCF_965119305.1 Pelophylax lessonae
AATCCACCAAGTAGACTGATGCCTACACACTGAAGATGTAACTTCTGCATATGCACACAGATGCCAGGAATAGATTGGAATTGTAAACTGCATGGCACTTTCCCTGATAGCAATGTACACAAAATAAAAAAAATTCCAAAAGCATTAGGAATTTTTTATTTTTTTTTGCTTTTAGAGGCATGCAAAGTTCAATTTGCTGATAAACTCTATCGCCTAACATTTCTTCCAAAGGTAAACTTCTAGGGTTGAGACTGTATGTTTGGCTAGTGCTTGATATTTGAATTTAGTGGTCAGTGTCCCACATGCACTGTGCATTAGAGGGCTTTTAGTATAAAAATCCAAACATTTTTTATTGATTTGTGTTATAAACTAAACATTTTTATTGTTGCAGAATTATTGACTTGTCATCTTCGGTGTTATACATGTACTGCAATTTATTGCTAGAATTCTGCCTGCATATTTCCATGTGTCATTGGTTAAGTCGCTCCGTCCTAGACCACCGCATTATATAGACATTACAAAAATGTAAACATGAGGGTGAAAAGAGAGATTTACACTTGAAGATTATGGTGAAAATGTGCAGGTCTCTAGTGACAAGTGATCCTATCAGCCCTATGTTAACAACGGTTCTGTTAGCGTCTCCTCTAATCCACTCATAAACTGAACTTCAAGCAGGACAGCCTTGCAGACAAGGCCCATAAAAGCTGTTATTGATGTCTTTCCTTTATCTAGACCTCTGACATTTTAACATGATGCAGTGATTTACTGGAGTAGGGCTGCCCTCCTAGTAAGTTCATAGTCTCTTATATCATAGCCTCTCATGGAATCTGATCAGACTGTGCTATAGATTTAATGTCTGTGAATCATTGACCTTTTTACATTGCCTGTAACTGTTTTCGATGTATGGCAAAAAATAAGTTTGTACCCATCCATGCGGCTTAATATAACCCTAACACACACCAGAGGAATATGGAGGCTGCAGGTTCTGACATTCTTCTGATGCTACATTTGCAGCTGTTATGCAGGCTGTCTAACTTTTAAATTATTGACCTAAAACCAATCTGCACATCAGGAAAGTTGGAAAAGTGTCAGAAGCCTCATCTCCATGCTTGTACCAGTACAGTGCATTGAAATACTAGGGTTTATTTACTAAAAGACTCACCTCTCGCCACTCTGTCCACCACTCGTACCATGTTCTTCCAGGTTTGTGTCTGAAATCTTCAGCTATTGGAAAGCCCATGATGATGTAACTTCTGCATATGCAAGTGAAGTTTCCCTTTTGAAAAGTGAACATGTTGCTCCCCTTTACTAAATTACCCAGAAGGGATTCAGTATGATAACCAAGCAAAAAATACTTTCAGAAGGAGAGTTCAGCAATAGGGATGATCAAACTTTTCAAAAGTTCGGTTCGGCCAGAACATCCGAACTTCCCAAAAGTTCGGCCCAGATTTCAGAACCCCATTGAAATCAATGGGACCCGAACTTTGGTAATCAAAAAACACCATTTTGAAGCCCTAAAATCCAATAAATGCCCATAAAAAGTGCCTAGGGTTCTGGGTCATGCCCCAGGGACTAGTAATCACAAAAAAAAGTTCTTAAAAATTGTCATTTTTGATAGAGAGCTAATTATTGAAAAAATAAAAAAAAAAAAATTAAAAAAAAAAATTTCTTTGGATTTAGTATCTGGGGGGGGGGGGGGGGTCTAAAAGGTGTACCTGTGAAGTTTCAGCTCTGTAGCATGTCCAGAACCAGAAAAAAAAGATCATTTGTATTAGGTCACTTATAGAACAGGGATATGGCTCCGCTATTTTCACACCTTGCCAGTTTAGTAGCAGGCATTTTTTTGGGCGTTTTTTGGGGTCTTTTGAGGCAGGCAAAACATCTGAACTTGTGTATAGGGGTATATATACACACATACTTATATGTATATATACACCTAGACATATATAGGTGTGATAGTAGCAGAAATATATGCTTGCGTTAATGAAATAATTAACACTAATATGGCTCCGCTCCTATAACACCTATATATGTGTAAGTGTAAAAATACATACAAGTATGTGTGTATATATACCACTATACACAAGTTCAGATGTTTTGCCTGCCTCCAAAAACCCCCCAAAAAATGCCTGCAACAACACACCTGGGCGTTTTTTTTTTTTTGGCGCTAGCGTTTTTTTGGGTATTTTTTTGGGCGTCTTTGGAAGCAGGCAAAACATCTGAACTTGTGTATAGGGGTATATATACACACATACTTATATGTATATATACATCTAGACATATATAGGTGTGATAGTAGCAGAAATATATGCTTGCGCTAATTAAATAATTAACACAAATATGGCTCCGCTCCTATAACACCTATATATGTGTAAGTGTAAAAATACATACAATTATGTTTGTATATATACCACTATACACAAGTTCAGATGTTTTGCCTGCCTCCAAAAACCCCCAAAAAAATGCCTGCAACAACACACCTGGGCGTTTTTTTTTTTTTGGCGCTAGCGTTTTTTTGGGCGTCTTTGGAAGCAGGCAAAACATATGAACTTGTGTATAGGGGTATATATACACACATACTTATATGTATATATACACCTAGACATATATAGGTGTGATAGTAGCAGAAATATATGCTTGCTCTAATGAAATAATTAACACTAATATGGCTCTGCTCCTATCACACCTATATATGTGTAAGTGTATAAATACATATAAGTATGTGTGTATATACACCCCTATACACAAGTTCAGATGTTTTGCCTGCTTCCAAAGACGCCCAAAAAAAAAACGCCCAGGTGTGTTGTTGCAGGCATTTTTTTGGGGTCTTTGGAGGCAGGCAAAACATCTGAACTTGTGTATAGGGGAATATATACACACATACTTATATGTATTTTTACACTTACACATATATAGGTGTGATAAGAGTGGAGCCATATTAGTGTTAATTATTTAATTAGCAAAAGCATATATTTCTGCTCCTATCACACCTATATATGTCTAGGTGTATATATACATATAAGTATGTGTGTATATATACCCCTATACACAAGTTCAGATGTTTTGCCTGCTTCCAAAGACGCCCAAAAAAATGCCCAAAAAAACGCTAGCGCCAAAAAAAAATGCCCAGGTGTGTTGTTGCAGGCATTTTTTTGGGGTCTTTGAAGGCAGGCAAAACATCTGAACTTCTGTATAGGAATATATATACACACATGTTATATGTATTTATACACTTACACATATATAGGTGTGATAGGAGCGGAGCCATATTAGTGTTAATTTTTTAATTAGCGCAAGCATAGATTTCTGCTACTATCACACCTATATATGTCTAGGTGTATATATACATATAAGTATGTGTGTATTTATACCCCTATACACAAGTTCAGATGTTATGCCTGCCTCCAAAGACCCCAAAAAAATGCCCAAAAAAAAGCCAGCTACAAAAACTACCAGGTGTGTTTTTGCAGCAGGTGTTTTTTTTGGGCATTTTTTTGGGGTCTTTGGAGGCAGGCAAAACATCTGAACTGGTGTATAGGGGTATAAATACACACATACTTATATGTATTTATACACTTACACATATATAGGTGTGATAGGAGCGGAGCCATATTGGTGTTAATTATTTAATTAGCGCAAGTATAGATTTCTGCTACTATCACACCTATATATGTCTAGTTGTATATATACATATAATTATGTGTGTATATATACCCGTATACACAAGTTCAGATGTCATGCCTGACTCCAAACTTGTCCTAAAAAAATCCCTATAAACGCCTGCAGCCAAAAAGCAGGCTGACAGGCGAGAAGTCATATCGTTGCTCTCTAAGTGATCTAATAGAAACAAACTTGTTTCTATAGCGGTCACCCTGACATGGAAGGGTTTGGTCACCCTGCCATAGCAGTCAGAGTCAGTTCACCCTACACTACATTACGGTCACCCTGGCACTTAACACTTTCCCTACAGAAACTAAATTTTTGCATTTAACTAAAGTGTAAAAAAGCACTCTAACTACACTAGATATCCCTTTCCTCACACTAATAAATGCTAAATGACACTTTTGAAGCAGAAGTAACAGAACTGCTTCCATTCTCTTCCATGTCCCTGTATTACAATGCTAGGAATTTGCCGGGGCTATCTTATATACTGGGGGTCGTGTTCACTAATGATTGGCCTGTGGACCCCCTAGTCACTCCAATCACATTCCTAGCATTCTCCTGCCCCCTCAATTGGCTTTTACTAATGGTTCTGGTCCAATCACGGGCTTTTAAAGCCCATTTCCTGTCTCATTGCATTTTGATCGGTTCTGGTTGCCGAATTCCGAACTTTTTCAGCAAAAAGTTCGGAATTCGGCCGAACCTCGAACAGCCAATGTTCGGGTCGAACCGATGGTCGACCCAAACCGTTCGATCATCCCTATTCTGCAATGGCAGCCTACATGTTTTTCTTTAGAGCATATATATATATATATATTTTTTATTAAACATTCTTTATTTTTCCACTTCTAGCCAACAGAAAAAATGGGGTGCTCAAAGGTGAGAAGACTGAAAAATGTGTCTGTTGCACATTGTTGCAGGGATACATGATAAGCTCTTCTTATGCAACTAAATACAAAAAATCTTTAAAGAGAACACAATTGCAGTACCTTTTATAGACAGTAGATGTATAAGGTCTTCATTGTTTCTTGTATGTCGATTGAATAAGAGCAAAACTCAGTGGGGCTGATTTAGTACTGCTGTCCAGAATTTGCCACCGCTTCGGATGTCTAAATGGACATAATATCCCATTTATGAAATTCTAAATGACTATTGTTAATTTTAACACAGCTCAGCATATTGAAATTAATGACAGCTGTTCTGAGTGTGCCTAATTAAAATCCTTCAGCTAGGTAGTGGCGGCCCAGTTTTGTATGCAGACTGTTTACTTTTAAGTTTTCTTTTTTTTTTTGTGTTCTGGGATTAGTTGATGTTTGATATATTTTGACATCCATTGTATAGTCACAAACCTACATCAGGCCAAATGTGCTTCATAGTGATTATATATAGAGCACGGTATATATATATATATATATATATATATATATATATAGTGTGTGTGTGTGTGTGTATTGGGGTCATGGATAGGTCTTCCAGCATGACAATGACCCAAAACATACCACCAAGGCAACAAAGGAGTGGCTCAAGAAGAAGCCCATTAAGGTCATGGAGTGGCTTAGCCAGTCTCCAGACCTTGATCCTATTGAAAATTTATGGAGGGAGCCTAAACTTGCCAAGCACACAGCCAATAAACCTTAAGGATTTATAGAAGATCTGTAAGGAAGAGTGTACCAAAATCCCTCCTGAAATGTGTGCAAACTTGGTCACCAACTACAAGAAACTTATTTTACTCACTGAACTGCAACTCAATATATAACGTTTGTATCATATTTTTCTCAGATTTTTTGGTTCATATTCTGTCTCAATCATTTAAAATACACCTATGATAAAATTTATAGACCCTTCATTTCTTTGTAAGTGGGAAAATTTACAAAATCTGCAGGGGATCAAATTAATATTTTCTCCACTGTATAAAGTTTTTGTGTGTCTTTTGTCATGTGGGTGTCCATTTCCATTGTTAAATTGCAAACCTGTGCAGGACTGTTTTTATATTTTAGCAATATATTCTCAACATTATATATTCTCTAATATTCAGTCTAAATGACTTTGGTCATTTAGACTGTTTTAAATTATATATTTTTATGGTATTTTCTCCACTGCTGTTATGATCAGAAGCACTCATTGTTCTATAAAATGGACATCATTGTGTGCTTCCGCAATAGTGCTACAGTTGCAGCAGTGTTAGAGCAACATCAAGAAAAACCTTCCTCTGCTATGTTGGCACCTCGCCTGTAAGGAAAGTTTTCTAACTTTTAAGAGGGGGAGGGGATTGAAATCAGTTTTTTTTCTATTTGCTTCCAAGCTCCTACTCTCCCTAGCATCTGTTACCCTTTACTGCTCCTCTTTTTCTGTTTAACTTCTAAGCTAGCCAGTACCGGCTCGGCTCGACCCGGCATTGCATGGATCGACTCAGCACGGTTTGCTTTTCCACTGCGTGGTACGAGTCGGCACGTCTCAGCACTGCATGGCTCGACTCGGCTTGGTTTGCTTTTCCACTAAAGTAGTAAGTGGGTTGGATCACAATGATCCAATGATAAATCCAATGACGAATGTAGTGACGATTCTGACCAATCAGTGGCTAGTAGTGACGACCAATCAAGAGGCTGCATCCGAAGGATTGAGGGATATCATGTTACACGTCACATTTTAGTATCTGTACAGAACGCTTGGAACCCCAACCAAGGTGGTGCTGTTTAAGCGCGGGGCACCGAGCCATACCATGTAGTTGAAAAGCCCCGCCGCACCAAACTGAACCGTTCAAAGTCGTACCAAGCCATACTATGCAGTGGAAAAGCGCCAAAGTGAGCCATACCGAGCCGTACCATGCAGTGGAAAAGCACCATAGCTTACATGTCTACATTGTTTTCCTTTTTTCTTTCCTAGCCATGGCTGGTCACAGAGACCATTGGCTCTGGCTGCTCAGACGGCAGTGGAGGTAAATTGCAGTGCTGAAGTCCTCCTCCTAAGAGGAGGAGCAGACAGCACAAGGAGCAGCTCTCCCGCAGAGGAAATGAAGCAATCTGCTAGACCACCTTTACCCCCACACAGCTGTCAAGCCCACCAAACAATCAAAAGAAGGAGCAAAACAAAAAAAAAGGGACAGGTCAAGTACTAGAAAAGGAGCAGAAGGAAGATTGCACAATTTCATGTTTGATTTAGTTAAGTGAATCTATAGCCAACGTTTGTACTTAGCTTTGGATAAAGTGAGGAAGGATTTGACCCCCTGTCTGTTTTTTTCATGTCAAGGACTCTGCTACAGAGCTCTCCCTGACTCACTGTACATCCTCCTCAGTGGCCAGAAGATGAGATAATTCTCCAGCAACATAGACAGAAGTAAAACATTTCGGACATTAGGGAAATGCTCTAATGCCTATTGACATGTAATTGTCTATTTCCCTGCTGTTTCCCTTACTTCCTTACTATTTAACAGGTTACATATTTGGTAAGGTTGAATAAAGGCACAGGTCTATCCAGTTTAACCTATATATGTGTGTGTGTGTTTATGTTGCTACCAATTACGATAACCCTATACATTTTTTTTGTTGAGAAACACATCTCAAGATTTTTTGAATTTATCTACACTTAAAACTGACACCACTAACTGTGTAAGGGGGTTCCACATCCTTACCGCTTTAAGAGTAATGAACCTCTTACACAGTTTAAGATTTAACCAATTCTTATCCAACTGGTCATGTGTCTTCTATAGGGATCTTAGGTTAAACATTTTTTCCCCCAATGCTAATATTATCATTGAATGATTTGCATATTTTGATCATATTCCCTCCAGGCAGAATAGGTTTATTGTTTGAATGTGTTCCTCATAACTGAGATTCTCCAGCTCCCTTATTAGCTTTGTTGCCCTTCTCTGGACTATCTCCAGTTCATGCACATCTTTCTTGAGGGTTGATGGCCAAAACTAAATTACATATTCAAGATGTAGCCAAATCAGAGTTTCGTAAAGTGGTAGAATTATTGCTTTATGTCTTGAATGTCCTTATGTCTTGAAAAAATACACTTTTTAATGCACAATAGTAATCTGCTTGCCTTGCTTGCTGCAGCTTGGCATTGCATGCTATTGTATATCATTTACAAGGGCACACAGATCATTCTCCATCCTTGATACCCCCCACTAGGGATGATCAAACTTTTGAAAAGTTTGGTTCGACCAGAACACCCGACTTTCCCGAAAGTTCGGTTCGGATTCCAGAACCCCATTGAAATCAATGGGACCCGAACTTTGGTAATCAAAAAACACAATTTTGAAGCCCTAAAACCCAATAAATGCCCCTAAAAAGTGCCTAGGGTTCTGGGTCATGCCCCAGGGACTATGAATCAGGCAAAAAAAAGTTCTTAAAAATTGTCGTTTTTGATAGAGAGACAATTATTGAAAAAATTATTGAAAAAAAAAAGAGATTTCTTTGGATTTAGTGTCTGGGGGGGGGGGGGGGGTCTAAAAAGTGTACCTGTGAAGTTTCAGCTCTGTAGCATGTCCAGAACCAGAAAAAAACAGATTATTTTTCTTAGAATTTCAGTAGAGCAGGGATGGTGTTACCCTCCTTTCACACCTGGGCGTTTTTGTTTCAGGCGATTTTCAGGCGTTTTTTGAAGGCGTTTGGAGGCAGGCATGACATCTGTGTGTGTGTGTGTGTGTGTGTATGTATATATATATATATATATATATATATATATTGTGAGGGACTAGCTCGGTGGCAGGCGTGGATGACCCCTTTGGGGGTTAGTTACACAGGGAGATAGCCGAGAAGTGGTTGCAAAAAAGAGTTTGGTTTATTCTTGCAATTTACTTCACACAAGTGCAAGCCTCAAAAACAGCAAAATAAAAATAAAACACAAAATAAATCCTTGCCACTGTGGGCGGCTACCTTCTCACATACAGGAACCTACCTACGGAGTCTGTCTCCAACCTACTGTTGGGCAAACTTTGCTGATCCTACAGCAGACACTCCATAGTCCATGTTTTTTCTTCACACAACAAATGTCCATTGAACATGTCCCTTTTACTCTTCACATTGAACATGTCCCTTTGCTTTTCTCTTCACATAGAACACATTCCTTTGTTTGTCTCTTCACATAGCAAACAGTGCATTTATTTATTTCCACATAGAAATAGTCCAAGACCTCACCTTGAGTAGTCTTCAGTCTTAATTAATTTCCCCTTCACACAGGAAATGTCCATTGGTTTCTTTTCACATAGAAACGATCCAAGACCTCACCTTTAGTAGTCTTCACACTTGTTACCCTCCTCAGCTCACATCGCTTCAGGAGGTCTTCCCCATGCTCACACAGCTTCAGGGGGCATCCCTTCTCCCATGCCCACACAGCGTCGGGAGGCACACATCTGACTGTCCTCCTCTCCCCACACGGTGTCAGGAGGCAGCAATCCATAGACTTCCTTTGGACAAATTGTAGAGGCCTTAACTTCCTCATTCCGAACAGCTGAATGGTTTTCAACTTCTTTACACCTTTCTGCTGCCTTTGCTGCCGACACCCTATAGTAATTGGTGAATTTTTTAAACCAGGTGGAAATGTATCTCCTGTCTGTGACTACATCCACAGATTTACCTGACTTCCTGTCACAATATGTATACCCCTGACATGGCAGAGTTCGGTCACCCTGGTATGGCAGAGTCAGCTAAACTACACTACGGTCACCCTGACATGGCAGAGTTCGGTCACCCTGGTATGGCAGGCAGAGTTAGCTAAACTACACTACGGTCACCCTGACATGGCAGAGTTCGGTCACCCTGGTATGGCAGGCAGAGTCAGCTAAACTACACTACGGTCACCCTGATATGGAAGAGTTCTGTCACTCTGGTATGGCAGGCAGAGTCAGCTAAACTACACTACAGTCACCCTGACATTTGAAGAGTTCGGTCACCCTGGTATGGCAGAGTCAGCTAAACTACACTACGGTTACCCTGACATGGAAGAGTTCGGTCACCCTGGTATGGCAGGCAGAGTCAGCTAAACTACACTATGGTCACCCTGACATGGCAGAGTTCGGTCACCCTGGTATGGCAGGCAGAGTCAGCTAAACTACACTACGGTCACCCTGACATGGTAGAGTCAGGTCACCCTAAACTCCGGTAACCCTGACACTTAAAGTATCCCTACAGAAACTAGATTATTGAATCTAACTATAGTGGTATATAGTACCCTAACTACACTGCATATCCCTTTCCTCACACTAAAAGAACAGCTCCATACAGCAGGAGAAACACACATGCTTCCACTCTCTTCAAAAGCCTCTGTATTACAGTGCTAGAGGTTAGGTGGGGCTATATTATATACTGGGGGGCTTATTCACTCCTGATTGGCCTCTGGACTCCGTAGTCACTCCAATCACGTTCCTAGCAGACTCCTGCCCCCTTCATTGGCTTTTACTGACGTTTCTGGGCCAATCACGGGCTGACCCATTGCATATTGGGCGGTTCTGGTGCCCGAATTCTGAACTTTTACCTCAAAAAGTTTGGAATTCGGCGAAATTTCGAACACCCAATGTTCAGGTTGAACCGAAGGTCGACCTGAACCGTTCGATCATCCCTACCCCCCACCCCTATTTGCATGAATTGCATTACTTTACATTTTTCATTATTAAGCCTTATCTGCCATATGGCTGCCCACGCCTCTATTTTATCAAGGTCTTCTTGTAAAGATGTTATATCTTGTTGCAAGGTTATGAGCAAACACTGAGATTGAAAATGTTAAAAGGTTGGTCTGACAAGAAATGGTCTTTCATAAATACATGTTGATTACTACTAATAGTACCATTTTGTCTGGCAAACTCTTGGCTATTATCCCTCACTATTCCTTCCAATAATTTTCATAGTATTGATGTTAGACTGACTAGTCTGTAATTTCCTTGAGAATCTGTTGATACAGTTTCAAATTAATTTTTTAGGTACAGTAGGTCAATTAGGTAATGATATTTATATCTTCTACAAAAATCTCATGTGTGGAACGTTCTCATTTGGCCACACCTGAACCTATGTATATGAGATCTTCTTTTTAATACTCTAGATCAGGAGTTCCTAGACTGTGGGTCGCGACCCACTGGGGGGTCGCAGCTGCTTTTAAGTGGGTCACGCTGAGCCGGATTTTACTTTCTCTTTCTATATACTGCGCTCTTCCATCCTGTACTCCTCCCTCTACCCGGCAACTGATGATCATCCCTGTATTCATTTTATGATTGGACAGAGGGCCGAGATAATCCAATCAGCTCTTCCATCCTGTACTCCCTCCCTCTACCCGGCAACTGATGATCATCCCTGTATTCATTTTATGATTGGACAGAGGGCCGAGATCATCCAATCAGCACACAGCTCCACCCTCCTGTACACAGATTTCACCGCATGACTCTCCCTGAGCTGTGTTCAGGGGATGGTTCTGTGTTTTGAGGTCTCTGAGGAGGAAGATGATGACCCCCCTCATCCTGATTATTATCAGGGTGTCAGGAGTGTATTGTGGTGAGTCTGTTATATTTCTAATTATGATGTTGTATATTTCCTGATATTAGGAGAGAGACATATCATATATGGAGAGTGGTGAAGTCACAGCTGTACAGATATCTTCTGTATATGTTGAGTGGGGATGTCACACCTTTAGAGATATCTCCTGTATATGGACAGTAGTGATGTCACACCTGTACAGATATCTCTACTATAGGAAGAGTAGTGATGTCAAACCTGTACAGATATCCCCTGTATATGGGAAGTAGTGATGTCACACCTGTACAGATATCCCCTGTATATGGGAAGTAGTGATGTCACACCTGTACAGATATCTCCCTTTATATGTAGAGTAGTGATGTCACACCTGTACAGATATCCCCTGTATATGGGAAGTAGTGATGTCACACCTGTACAGATATCCCCTGTATATGGGAAGTAGTGATGTCACACCTGTACAGATATCTCCCTTTATATGTAGAGTAGTGATGTCACACCTGTACAGATATCCCCTGTATATGTGGAGTAGTGATTTGCCCCCTTAACCACTTGCCGACCGCCGCACGACGGCAGAGCCTGTGAGGGTCTAGGGAGCGAGTGCGCGGCCGGAGGCGCGCTCCTGTGTGGTCACGGACCCCCCTGCGCGTGTGACCGGCGGACCCGATGTCCGCCGGTCACTCGGCAATCGTCGTTGCAGAGGGAGAAAGGCTAATGTAAACAAGCCGCCTGTCATTCTCCCCTGTGTAGGAATGGTGATCATACGGTTCTACTATGTAGGACCGTTGATCACTGTTCCTACACCTCAAGCCACAGCCAATCACAGTTAGAATCATGCCCCTAGGGACACACATAACCCCTCCCTCTCAAAAAAAGTTAACCCCTTCACTGCCAGTGTAATTTTCAGTAACAGTACATATGTATAGCACTGATTACTGTAGAAATGTCACTGGTAACCCCAAAAGTGTCAAAAATGTCAGTGAAGGGTCAAATCTGTCCGCCGCAATGTCGCAGTCCCGCAAAAAAAAATCGCACATCGCCGCCATTACGCGTTAATAAAAAAAACAACAAAAATGACAAAAATCTATCCCTTTGTTAGTAAACGCAATAACTTTTGCGCAAACCAATCAAAATACGCTTTTTGCGATTTTGTTTTTACCAAACATAATGTAAAAAAAAAAATTGGCCCAAAATGTTAAAAAATGTTGATTTTTACTTTTTTTTCTTGGGGAATTTCATATAAAAAAAATGTGAAAAATATTGTTATTTTTGCAAAATTGAAGCTGTTTTTTTGTTTATAGCGCAAAAAGTAAAAATCGCACAGGTGATCAAATACCACCAAAAGAAAGCTCTGTTTGTGGGAAAAAAAGGACGTCAAATTCGTATAGGTACAGTGTCGCACGACCGCGCAGTTGTCCGTTAAAGTCACGCAGTGCCGAATCGCAAAATAGGCCCTGGTCAGGAAGGGGGTAAAATCTTCCGGGGCTTAAGTGGTTAATGACCAGGCCATTTTCTGCGATTTGGCACTGTCACTTTAACTGACAATTGCGTGGTCAGGCAATGCTGTCCCTAAATAAAATTGATGTCCTTATTTCCCCACAAATAGAGCTTTCTTTTGGTGGTATTTGATCATAATAAATTGAAAAGTAGTAAATTAATATTTTTAATTTAACATCCCCCTCCCTTTAAAATATGCATTATTATTATTATTTGCATTTATATTGCGCCAACAAATTCTGTAGCGCTTTACAATATTCAATTACAAGCAAGTGGGTCCCGAAAAATAACTGTATTCAGAAGTGGTTCTCGGCCCAAAAAAGTTTGGGAAGCCCTGCTCTAGATGGATAAATGAGTAAAAAGTCTGCCTTTTCTGTTCAAAGATTGTGTTTAATTTATAGAAGCTAAGATTACAAGAAACGTTCCTTGTGCTGACTTTTTTTAATTTCTTCTTTTTGACTAAATGTAGGCTTTAAACTTCTTATTCAATTCTTTGGCTAGAGCTCCCTTTTTATTTACCAAATCAACCCAGAGGCGCATTTATTAAGGGATGAAGTCCACATGAAGAACAGCCCATTTTACTGATTCTCTTTTGCTTCTCTACAGCTGCAGCAACTATTTCACCAAGATATTATATAGTGATTTACAAGGTGGGATAAGGAGAAATCTACAAATCTGATTTTGTTGAATAAAGCCCTCTTGTGTTTATAATATTCATGTAACAATGTTATTGGTCTTTATCAATTGAGGTGCAAAAGCATGCAGCTACAAATTACCTGAAGAAATAGGCTGGCAATGGCAGAATAAGGTAAGGTAATTAGACTCTGGTCTGATTTATGGTATTGTTACCAGTATAAATTCTTTTTATTGTGCTCCACCATAGTCTGTGCCTTCTGTTCCCTTGGGGTATGCATACTGATACAGTGACTGACATGTGTAATAGACTGCTTTAATTAAAGTAGTGTAATGCAAATTTCTATTCTGTTAACAGAAACACAATAGATTTTTTTTTGTTGGCATAATTGAATAGATTAAAACATGGAGAATGGAGCTGGTTAATAATCAAAATGCTATAGTAAATCATTTTTTTCATCTATTCTTTTTTTACCATAAATCTCTTAGTGCCAGTTTTCTTTCCATATAGTTATTTTTATGTGTAAATGCTATAACTTGTATAAATGTCGTGGCTGTTGTTCTTATTTAGAACTTATTTAACTTGAACTTTAGAAACACTACACAATTACATTGGGCTGCAAATAATAACATTAACAAATGACTAGAGGTTACAGAGTACATTTAAACATTAGAATTATTTTAGTGCAGGGAATGACAGTGAATGGTGTAGCAGGATTTTTTTTTTTTATACTTTTTACATATAGTTCTTCTTGAAGATTTCATGTAAACAGTGCGCATTTTGTGTTCTTTAAAATTATATAGTATATATAGGCATATAAGCCCCTAACATTTTACAGTATACTTTCATATGTATGTAGCACCCTTGTCTTAATGCAAGGTTGCTGTTAAATTTAGTTTGCTGAGCCTTAACTAGCTTGGCTGTAATTATTCTGTGGTCATTGAGCTTCCCTTCTTAATCTAGGTTTGACTGCGTTTCTCCCTTCCGTCAGCAGGTGGCACTGTAGCCTCTGACACTAGTGTTAGAATAACAGTTAAACAAACTGTTAATGTCCATGTCTCTCAGCCAATTACAGTGTCACTACGGCATTCTGGGAGATCTTATTTAAAGGATGGGAGGTCCAATAATCGGTCTCTTCCCGCCCGGACCCCCTTGGGGGAGGGTGTGTGCTGCTGTTTGCTGCTGACTAGGCCTGAAGCCTGAGGCCTGGTCAGATACCTGGGATTCTGCTGCGGAGAGCCAGCGACCCACATGGGAAAGATCATCCACAGACATCCAGTAACCTGTGTGAGTAACCTGCTTGTTTCTTATGGAGGACAGCTGTCCAGACAGTACAGACCACAGAAAGGGATTGTGTCTAGTGGAGAGAAGATGTCTCCCAGATCAATCTGAAGCTCATGGATACCTAATGATTCTCAAGGTCTGCTATCCTGTACTGCTGTCTGAATACCTGTCTTTTGCAATGGGAGTCTGCCTAATAGACTGTTCTTAAAGGGTGTCCTGGACCCTACCCCTCTCTCCCCCGGTTTATTCTTGTCCTGTTGAGAAGAAATAAACTATTCTTTTACTTCAGCATAAAAGTGACTGGCGCCCAGCATTTATTTTACCTGCATCACTACCCACCATGCCTGACAATCCACACCCACAGGAGGTATGTAGCCCCTCTCTGCCTCTGAAGGTCATCACTAGGCCCTAAGGGGTTCTGGGGGGTCCGCTACATCTTGCGCCCAATGTGGGGCGAAGCGGTATTTTTGTGGTGGTCGCCTATAGCAACCATGCAGGAATCACCGTTTGGCTCCGTGGGAGAGTGGCAAGTAACATCTTTTATACCTCAAAGACTGTGTTTTGTCCTTTTAACAACGTGGGAAGAACCTAACTGTCTCTTTGCTCTGGGGAGAGTGTCAGCCTGGTCTTTTGTCACTTTAGGCCAGGGCTGAAGGGGTTAAGGCAGACTCCAGAAGATTTTTGGCGCCGCAAAGGAAAAGAGGCGGGCGCTGAAGATTTTGCTGAGCGACTGGACCAATCCCTTGGCAGGGGGAGGGGTCGCTGTTCCCACGCGGAGGAAATTAAACCACGCTTGTGTGCGCAGTTACCTGGCTGCACGTGTTGGAAGAGTGTGAAGATGGCGCACTTTGGAATTCCTTCTTCTGACCTGAGAGTGTTTGTGCCAGGCATCGGTTCTAGCCCCGCTGGGCTGAAGGAAGTCATCACTGACACCGGGGTGCGGTACACACCTAAAGGGAACCTGGTGCTGTACACGGCTGGAGGCTACGAAGCGATCGGGCTGACATGTGTGAAATGTTCTGGACTGGCTACTAGTATTCGGCCCTGGATCACCTGCGGAAGTTGCGGGGAATCGCTGTTGGAGGTAGTCTCACCGGCCCTATCACCCCGGGTACTGCAAGTGGACTGGCTAAAATGTGTTGCAACTGCTGATTCCGGACCGGCTCCAGTGGTCACTACTACTGTTGCTCTACCTGCTGAAGCTCCTGTTCATTCTACTTCTTCAGCTACAGTGACCGCTGCAATGCCGGACATCCCAGTGACCTCCCGCCGTGGTCGCGGTCGAGGTCGCCTACTTGCTTTAATGATGGGACCACCGGAAAAGAAATCGCCTGAACCTGGTAAGCCTGATGTGGGTGAGGGTGGCGTACCTGTTGGGACTGTGAGGCCAGTGTCTTCCTTGGGAGCAGAGTCAGGAGAGTCTGTTGCTAGAATTTCCCGGCCTAACCTGCTCCCAGCTGAAGAGTTCTCCGCAGAGTCAGACTCTGATATAATGTCTGACCGAATCTCAGAACTGTTCTCTGACACTGTGTCATTATGTGAAAATTGGTCTGATAGTGAGACTGAACCGCAAGTTGAGCCTACAAAGGAGGATGTTCATTCACCCACTATTACCTCCAATATCAGGCCTAACCTGCCTCTGCCTGCACCCCATGCATCTGGTCCTGCAAGTGTCCCTCCAAGACCAGATACAGTTGCAGGGTATCCTGTCAAGTGTGCTCCAGATACGCCTGTGCTATTGAGACCCTAGAATCTTGTCAAAATTGTCTAAGTTTCAGCGAATTGTGATGAAGAAAATAGCTGAGGAATATGGCTATTTGTATCCTTATGTGCCAGAGTCTCTTGTAGCTGAAATTCAAGACAAGCAGGCTCAATGGATTGACAGTGCAATCAGAGATTATCTGAGAATTCCTGTATACCGAAAAATCTGTGAGTTATCACCCAGAACAGTACACTAAAGTTCTGAAAACCTGGGACTATGGTCGGCATATATACCCGGATTGTGTCATTATAAGGAGACCCAATCAAGCTGATGCAAGGCATTACATCACCACCATTGGATCTTCTGGGAAGCCTATTCAACTGCCTGATCCACGATACTACTGGTGATGTATAAAGTCTGAGTTTCTGTGTCAAAATCCTATGGGATACAGCTATGTGATGTCAAGTTTGAAGCTGTATCTGTCTCACCAGAAGCTGTTCTTCTTTTAAAAGTTGCTTTGGGGACACTCCTGTCTGTGCTATGCTACTGCTGGGCTGTGTTCTGAATTGCCAGCAGCTACAGGAGGTGCCCTGACAAGTGACATGCTGACCGGTCCCTTTTCATTGTCAGCGTGTCTTGCTTATGGGAAAGGTGAGATGTAATTACATATGCAGTGGGACTTTGTTGCTATGGAAGTGAATCAGCAAAGTTCATGATGATGATAGTCCTCTGCAATTTTTGTGTGGCTGTGTTGCTCCTGGAAGTAGCCATGCAAACAAGCTCAAGTTAAATACCTGCTGGCTTATGTTTTTGAATGGTCAGCATGCTTCCCATCCAGGTGTGAAGAAAACTAGCCTCAGCCTCCTGGAGAAAATGGCTGATGCTATCTTTCAGTTATTTGTGTTGCCTGATGTTTGCAACACTACAGTTTAGTTTTTGGAACTAAGCGTTGATTCAAGGCTTAATTTACTATGTAAGACAGTTTTGGTACAAACTACTGAACTCGAACTTTCCTAGAAAGGAGTGTGTTTTCCTATTTTTGAAACCTATGCAATAAGTTAAAGTGCCTGCTGGACTTTGGTGTAACAGAGCCAGCAAGAAATGATCTTCTATAGCAATGTTGGTGCACAGACTATTGGGACTCTGGGGTCACAGAGACCTTGTAAAATAGTTAGTTAGTCAGGTAGGCTGTGCTATAGGAAACCGGCAAGTCCTTCACCTGCATTTTTGGAACTCATGGACTAAAAAGTTTTTTTTATATGATGCAAAGTGTTTTCTGTTTTCTCCACTAGATGGCGTGAGAGTGTCTATCCTAGTGAGCAGTAAAATTCTATACTATTATTAAAATAGTTTAAAGTGGATTATTTTCTCTGATGTGTTGGCATGTTTCAGGGGATGTGCCCTTTAGGGGGTCTTATCTCTTCTTCTACCCCTGGAGATAGGCACCTTCTCTCTGACATGCAATATTTTGTATATATATTCATGGTAAATTGAGTAGAGTATTAGGATGTGATAATATGTGTTTGCTTATTAAAATCTTGTTTCCCTCGGCTGAGGTTAAACAACATTTTAGATGTATATATGTCTATAGTATAGTAATTGATATTATGAGTAGGTTGCTAATTTTTCATACCCACAGCGTTCTCTCTCGGCTGAGGTGAGACAGTGCCTTTGGTGAGTATGGTTTTTGCCTTATAACACTGTAGGATGTACAGACAGTCAGTTAGTCAGTTAGGAAGTATTGTAATGTACATATTGTTTCCTATTTTTGTTTCGTGTGGAATGCCACACGTATTTGTACACCAAAGTTTAACCCTTTCCTTTTTTACCCTTACCCATCCATTTTTCCCAGGACATCCACTCTCAGTCTCTGTCTCGGCAGACTCCGAGGACGTAGTCTCCTTGGCAGGGGGAGTGTGTAGCACCCTTGTCTTAATGCAAGGTTGCTGTTAAATTTAGTTTGCTGAGCCTTAACTAGCTTGGCTGTAATTATTCTGTGGTCATTGAGCTTCCCTTCTTAATCTAGGTTTGACTGCGTTTCTCCCTTCCGTCAGCAGGTGGCACTGTAGCCTCTGACACTAGTGTGAGAATTACAGTTAAACAAACTGTTAATGTCCATGTCTCTCAGCCAATTACAGTGTCACTACGGCATTCTGGGAGATCTTATTTAAAGGATGGGAGGTCGAATAATCGGTCTCTTCCCGCCCGGACCCCCTTGGGGGAGGGTGTGTGCTGCTGTTTGCTGCTGACTAGGCCTGAAGCCTGAGGCCTGGTCAGATACCTGGGATTCTGCTGCGGAGAGCCAGCGACCCACATGGGAAAGATCATCCACAGACATCCAGTAACCTGTGTGAGTAACCTGCTTGTTTCTTATGGAGGACAGCTGTCCAGATAGTACAGACCACAGAAAGGGATTGTGTCTAGTGGAGAGAAGATGTCTCCCAGATCAATCTGAAGCTCATGGATACCTAATGATTCTCAAGGTCTGCTATCCTGTACTGCTGTCTGAATACCTGTCTTTTGCAATGGGAGTCTGCCTAATAGACTGTTCTTAAAGGGTGTCCTGGACCCTACCCCTCTCTCCCCCGGTTTATTCTTGTCCTGTTGAGAAGAAATAAACTATTCTTTTACTTCAGCATAAAAGTGACTGGCGCCCAGCATTTATTTTACCTGCATTACTACCCACCATGCCTGACAATCCACACCCACAGGAGGTATGTAGCCCCTCTCTGCCTCTGAAGGTCATCACTAGGCCCTAGGGGGTTCTGGGGGGTCCGCTACATGTATATACAATGTACTCTACATGTACATTTCTCTGTTGTGTTTTGATATCAACCATTTTTACATAATCACAGATATCAATAGTGTAATACAGTATCTCACAAACGTGAGTACACCCCTCACATTTTTGTAAATATTTTATTATATCTTTTCATGAGACAACACAGAAGAAATGACACTTTGCTAAAATGTAAAATAGTGAGCGAGCTTGTATAACAGTGTAAATTTGCTGTCCCCTCAAAATAGCCCAACAGACAGCCATTAATGTCTAAACCGCTGGCAACAAAAATGAGTACACCCCTAAGTAAAAATGTACAAATTGGGCCCAAAGTGTCAATATTTTGTGTGACCACCATTATTTTACAGCACTGCCTTGCTGGTGGATGTTATGGCTCTTTTCCACTGCATGGTTCGGCTCGCTTTTGTGCTTTTCCACTGCTGGTACCGCATGGTACGGTGTAGGAACGGTTCGGTACGGTAAGGCGGCGCTTTTCCACTGCGTGGAACCGAACGGTACGGCTCTCAAAAACAGTACCACCTCGATTGTGGTTCCAAGAGGTACCATACCCGGTACCATATCCCACAATCCTTTGCATGCAGTCACTACTAGCCACTGATTGTCCCACCCACTTAACTTTAGTACTACTTTAGTGGAAAAGCAAACCATATCGTACCGTACCAAACCGTTCCAACACCATACCATGCGGTACAAGCAGTGGAAAAGCAAACCGGGCCAAGCAGGGTCTGGAGACATGCTTGGCTAGTTCATCACCTTTACCCTCAGCTTCTTTAGTAAGGCAGTGGTCATCTTGGAGATGTGCTTGAGGTCGTTATCATGTTGGAATACTGCCCTGCAGCCCAGTCTCCAAAGGGAGGGGATCATGCCCTGCTTCAGTATGTCACAGTACATGTTGGCATTCATGGTTCCCTCAATGAACAGTAGCTCCCCAGTGCTGGCAGCATCATGCAGCCCCAGACCATGACACTCCCACCAGCATGCTTGACTGTAGGCAAGACACACTTGTCTTTGTACTCTTCACCTGATTACCACCACACACGCTTGATACCATCTGAACCAAATACGTTTATCTTGGTCTCATCAGACCACAGGACATGGTTCCAGTAATCCATGTCCTTAGTCTGCTTGTCTTCAGCAAACTGTTTTGCGAGCTTTTTTGTAAATCATCTTTAGAAGAGGCTTCCTTCTGGGATGACAGCCATGCAGACCAATTTGATGCAGTGTGCGGTGTATTGTCTGAGCACTGACAGACTTGCCCCCCACCCCTTCAACCTCTGCAGCAATGCTGGAAGCACTCATACGTCTATTTCCCAAAGATAACCTCTGGATATGCCGCTGAGCATGTGCACTCAACTTCTTTGGTCGACCATGGCAAGGCCTGTTCTGAGTCGAACCTGTCCTGTTAAACCACTGTATGGTTTTGGCCACCATGCTGCAGCTCAGTTTCAGCTCGGGACTCTCCTGATTGGCTGGGACACAGCAGCGGCGCCATTGACTCCTGCTGCTGTCAACAATCAATTCAGTTAGCAAATCAGGAGTGGGGGCACTCAACAGGAGGGAGGGGCAAGGAGCTCCAGCCAGGGACCAGAAAAGTGGAGGATCTTGGCTGCTCTGTGCAAAACCATTACACAGGGTAGGTAAGTATAATATGTTTGTTATTTCAATAGAAAAAAATGAGACTTTGAAATCAATTTATTTATATTTAAAAAAAATGCCCAGATTTGAGCTTAATGACTTATTCTGACAGAGATGATTACAGCTGATGAGAATATGGAGAATATATACTGTATGAAAAGACACTGGCTGTAGGATTTATGGGCTTGTGTGCACAATATATTTACATTGAAAGCATTGATATAATTTCAAATTATGTTTTACACACACACATATATACACATACATAGGAAATAGACAGAGGGCACACCGGCCTAGTTATTTATCCTTAATGTAAAAAGCTTTATTATATAAAAAAGGTACTCACAAACAGATGCTTGATAAAGGCATATTACATCACAATGGCTGTCCATGGTATCACATCATAGATGAAGCGTCCACAAAAACTGGCTAACGCGTTTGGAAGTCCTGCCTCTTATTCAGAGCCAACTAAACTGTGCCTTTGATCTTCAACTTATACCATCAAACCATCAAGAGGGGGGTGATCAGGTCCTTAGCCTGCCCCTATGGGGCGTATTCTACTATGTTGCCAGACAACCCCCCTCACCTCTATCTAATTAGCATATACATACCCAGTAATAGGCTAAAAGACATATATATATATATATATATATATATATATATATATATATATATATATATATATATATATATATATATATATATATATATATATCACATATCACATATCACTATATTAAGAACCTTGGTACAAAATGTCTGACATTTATAATGTTAAAGGCTATGAAACCCCGGATGTGTGTTTCCCCAGAAGTTAATAAGACTTCTGATGACATACCCTTCAAAACCTTCATAGATGGTGTTGGGCCGGACAGGGAGATAAGTCTTCATGCACACTAGCATTGTAATGGATGCCTGAGGGGCAGAACAGATGCCCCTCTAGCTCTCCACATCTTTGTGTGAGTCCCCAAGTCCCTGGAATGCACATGGCGACTGCAGTGAGGAACTACGGCCGCGTCCTGCGTTCCACTGACATCACATCCGGGTGTGTGGAAGCGTTGCAAGATGTCATTTGTGCCCTAGCTGTTTCCGGAAATGTGCTTATAGATGCATTCTATGTTGGAACGCGGAAGTAACACAGGCGGAGATGTGCGTTAAGGACATCATCTCCCCCCTGGCTAACTTAAAAGATGTACTGACAATTGCGTTCCATACCGGAACATGAAAGTAGCGCTATTACATTGCTTCTGCCCTTAAAAGGACCGCCTGTTGCGCCCCTCATGTAGGGGCAACAGGATTGTTAATCTATGAGGGGACACAGAGGGGATTGCTAGGAGAGCATCCCTACCCCTGTCATGGGACCTCTAGCCTCATGGTCTGACAGTAAACTACCCAGCACCTCATAGCATATTATCTCCACGCTTATCTTTTATTTAAAAAACAGAATTCATCTAAAAATAAAAAATAAAATTTATTAGAAATATATTTATACCAGAAAATGGGCTTTTATAAACAAATCCTCATCACCTAGATGTTATTGGGACAGGTCAAGTAGTACGCAATGGAAAGTGTATCCCAGGAGAACCCTCCCTCTTTAACATACCTCATTTGAACTGTGTCTTTCCTGACTACATTGGAAGCATGGCACCAAGTGGCCACATTAACCTCACTAGATCACCTATAAACCAATTCAATATCACATGTTCCTAACTACTCAAAGTCAGTCCCAAACTGGGGCATGTGGGCCTATGTGTAATACCTGTAAACCACCATCTAAATGGGAGACTAGCAAAAAGGGCATAGGCACCTATATCCATGCATATGAGCAGATGTATAAGCTCCCATACAGCAGACCTGAGTCTATTCGGTATTAGGGGAGGGGGGAACAAAAGGAATAAATGGGAGAGGGGCTACATACAAGAAGTTAGAATAAGCGTTTCAGATAGGGGGACCATCATTGAATGACCCCATGGATCTCAAGGTCCTCATTGAGTCCCCCGGGGGTACTAGCATGAAGATCCAGTAAATTTCTCTCTTGCATAACTTCTGGAATTTTCTACCAAAATCCTTATCCCCACTTATGGCCTCAATACCAAACACCCTAAGGCCAGACGGGTCCCCATTGTGATGCTGTCTGAAGTGCAGAGGTACAGAGTATTTGTTCTCTCCTTCACTTTCTCTTTGCCGTGCTTACTCAATATTCTGCATTTGTGTTCCCCAAATCTTACTCTCAGTGGGAGTATTATGTACCCCACATAAAGGGGGCCACATGGACAAATGAGTCCATATATAACAAAAGAGGTGCCGCAGTTGATGAATTGTTTGATCTTAAAAGTGTGGCCATCACTCCCCAATATTTCTTTTTTCCTATGCCAATAAAGGAACTAGTCCCACAGTTTTTGACACCACATTTATAACTCCCCTTTTGGTCGAATAATGTAGACCACTGGCCCAAATTTCCCCTCTGGTTGTTGCCCTAAAAAATGCCATCAGAGGGGGCTTTGTACATATGGTTTAGAAAACAATGAGGAAACTGAAAAGTCAGTTTTCTCTGCATTAAGCAAACCCCCTGGAGCCCCTCAACCTGCCTGGTTGAGAATTCTAGATCATAACCTCTTTCTAGACCCTAGCAGGGCAATGCTCTGCCACAGTGGACATACTGATCAGCTAATCATTGGATTATGTTACAGTTCTCTTAATATTATTAAGGTGGAAGAGAAGTCTTAGCTCCTCATTCAGGAGTGAGTCGATCATCATGAGTTGCTTGTTTTGATGCAGGCTGTTTTTCCGGAGGTGGATACTTTCTGTAACATTTATTAGATTAATAGATATAATTCGAAAAATATGAGTGTAGTTTAATTTTAAAAATAAAATGATTATGTGATAGTTTTATTGATATGCATTGTTTATCATTGTTATTAAATATTACATAACAATCCCAATCAGTACATGTCACATGAAAATGTCTTGATAAATCAAACACTCCTTATATATGGCCGGAGCTTCATCTAGGTACAAGCATTGTGTGACAATGTTAGGTTCATTTGTTTTGTTTTGTTTTTTTGTGGAGAATCTACTTAACCAGAGCAGCACCAGCAAAATCAGTAAATGCAATTAATTAACAATAGTGTGGAAGTCTTATTCTTAGCATATTTGTATCAGAGACCGGTGGCAGAATATTATCACCTATCCAGAAATTTCTTGTTTTGACAGAGGTTAATCTCTACATATTTGCAGATTTTTGGGAAGACAACTTCACCTGCTGTGGAAGAGAACAAGCATGGGTAGAAAAGTGAGAATGTGAGTGGCAAAAAGGGAAATCTGAGGAAACTGGTTCAGTCTAATTGTACTGTATAGTGTAGATAGCAACTAAGAGTACTGTAAAGTGTAGATATTGTGGGACAATTCTTTCAAGACACCTCTTAGGGTTTTGGATGGGTGCTCCAGAGTAGCATTACAGTTGGAAAAAAAAATTGCATAAAGTCAAATAAAATGTAGGGACTTTGCTGGTTTAGTTAGACCAAGCATAGATTGTGAAAGTCATGACAAAAAATCAATGCAGTAGATAGCGAAAATAAACATTATTAGGTTTAAAAATAAACATTAATATCACAAGTCTTGTGGCCTTCAACATTGTGAAAATTACAACAAGCTGGCAACTAGGGATAAGGCAACTGCCATGGGTTAGGTTCAAGCACAGTTCGACAAACTTCAAAGACATTCGTATTCTGAACCAAAACCCCACTGAAATCAAAGGGAGCAAAATCTGTCAAACTAAAAATGCCTATTTTCTGGCATAATAGGCAATGGGGTGTAAAAAAATTAAATAGCGTGATGGTGGGAACATGTATCAATGTAAAAAATATATAATAATTTAAATTCTATTCAGTCAGGAGCAGTGTTCCTAACATGTGAGATTTACACCAGTGGAGGATGCGGCGGCCATCTTGTTGGTTGTTAAACCGGCGGCATGGATGTGAAAAGCCTGCTTATCATTTTTTAACATGTAAGTTGCCTACTACCTTTTTATTAAAATTCTTTGGACATACTACACAATGAGGAGTGTCTTTCTCTGTATGGTCTGAGGTCATCATCTGCCACCTGGAGAGCAACCGCAGGGTGACTGTTGAGAGAATACTACGATCATACCGGTTACATATAGGAGTCCTGCCTTATATTGACCCTTGTAATGAGGGTCAATACAGTCTGATAAGAGGCTTCACGATTGGGTGCTGGTGGAAGTTCCTCTACCACTTACAGAAGATTTTCATTATATGAACACCTGGACACTCTCTCTGAATTTGCCTTTCCTTTTGGATATGGACATTAGTTATTTGTCACGTATTTAGCGCTACACCTATTTTCTATTACTTTATTGATCAGATATTCAGGATCTTGTGTTGGCTGCTTATTTATGCGTTTGTGGGATTGAATTGTGGTTGGCGCAGTATATTACTATATCTAGTGTTTTTTAAATGTTTAAAGCAAAACATTAAAAATGCCCATATTCTTTAAATATAATGCCTGTGAGTGCTCAAATGCTGCCTATGAAGGAATGCATCTCTGTGATGTACAGAAGTGCTGCAGCAGCACTGACATTTACAAAGGAATCAAGTGTTTAAAATTGCCAACAAATGTCATGTAGCCTGACTGGTCAGGAAAAGGGGAGAAGGGTGCCACACCTGCCCCATCCCTCCTGAACCATACCAGGCCACATGGCCTCAACATGTGGGGTAACTGAGGACAAGGAGCCTCACATGGAGGTGGGAGGCTTTTAGGAATACTGCCTACACTATATACAGTTATTGAAAGGATTGGAGTTTTTTTCTGGATGTCCTAAAAGCAGCATTAAATTGACCCCCTTCTTGCTGTAGAGTTTTTTTTTTGCATTTGGAAATGACACCTATTGCAGTGGCCAGTTTCTCTTTTTCTTCTTTTTTTTGTTGACAGTAGTTTGCCTAAAAAAAAAAAAAAGTTAACAGAATTTAATAGCAGAATATACCCTCCTATATTGTTTCATGGGATTCATATTAAAGTGGTTGTAATGCCTAATGTTTTTTTTTTTTTACCTTGCATTGTATGCATTAAAGTAAAAAAACCTTCTGCGTCACAGGATCCCCCCAGCCTCCCCTTAAATTTGCCTTAGCCCAATTTAAATCCAGCACTGTGCATGAGAGCAATGTCTCTCCACTCTCTCCCTACTCTGGCTTTCTAAGCCCCTATCACATGGGGCGGATCCGTTTTGACAGATAATCCCTTTTGCTCTGCTAATCCCCGCTGAGCTGGCAGATGACAGGTCTGTCTTCACTCACTGTGCAAAGACGGACCTGTCAAAATCCGACTCTCCTCTATGGGGAGATCGGATGAAAATGGACAGCCTGTTTTTATCCGATTCCATCTGATTCGACCCGCTGGGCAGATGGTGAAGGTATCACCATACGTCTGTTTTCAACGGATCTTGTTGGATCGAACGCCAGAAGGGTGTCAGCGGACACATGTCTGCTGACATCTGCCTCCCAATTGAGGTCAATGGGTTGCCCAATCGGGTCTGCCTGAAAAACTGACAGGCGGACCCAATCTGTCCGATCGTTTAAAAGGTGCCTTAAGGGGCACACAGTAAGGGGGAGGAGCCAGAAGGAGCACTGGCGGGACACCAGAAGAGGAGGAATTGGGCGGCTCTGTGCAAAACCATTGCACAGAGCAGATCATTTTGACACAATTGTTTTTGTTTTTTAACCACTTCAATACAGGGCTCTTTCACCCCCTTCCTGCCCAGGCCAATTTTCAGCTTTTAGCGCTGTTGCATTTTGAATGACAATTGCGCGGCCATCCAACACTGTACCTAAACCAAATGTCATTTTTTTCCTACAAATAGAGCTTTCTTTTAGTGGTATTTGATCACCGCATCATTTGCTAAACAAATAAAAAAAAAGACCTTAACGTTAAAAAAAAAAAAAGTTTTTTTGTTTATGTTATAAAATTTTGTAAATAGTTAAATTTTTTTCTGTACTGATGAGGCCGCACTGACAGGCACTGATGGGGTGGCACTGATGATGAGGCACTAATATGCAGCACTGATGGGCACTGATGTGTGGCACTGATAGGTAGCACTGATATTCAGCATTGGTGGGCACTGATAGACAGCACTGATGGGCACTGATAGGCAGCACTGATGGGCACTCATAGGCACTGATAGGGGGCACTGATGGGCAATGATGGGCACTGGTGGGTGGAACTGATAGATGGCAATGATGGGCACTGGTGGGCAGCACTGATAGATGGCAATGATGGGCAGCACTGATGAGGAGGGCACTGAAAGGGTCCCTGAGCCCTGATTGGCATCCCTGGTGGCCATGGGTGGTCATCCCTGGTGGCCATGAGTGGTCATCCCTGGTGGCTATGGGTGGCCAATCCCTGGTGGCCCTGGGTGGGCAGTCCCTGGTGGCTCTAGTGGCATCCCCCAAGGGTCTGCACTGGTAATCAATGCTCCGATTTCCAGCACAGACCCCCCTGTCAGGAGAGCCGCCGATGGGCTCTCCTCTACTCATGCCTGTCAGGCACAAACTAAGGAAAGCCAATCAGCGGCACTTCCTATTTACTATGTGACCACCTGTGATTGGACACAGCTGGTCACATGGTAAAGAGCCTAAGTGATTAGGCTCTTTACCGGGATGGGAGATGCGGTGTGTCAGAGTGATACATCGTTCCACCGACTGCCGCTCTGCGCGCCCCTCTATTCTGCTGGACGTCATATGACGGCCAGTCAGGATAGAGCAACCACTTTTCGGCCGTCATTTTGCTATATGACGAGCGGGAAGTGGTTAAATAAAGAAAAATTAAGCTTTACAATCACTTTAAACTTCAGCAGATCAAACCCAGGCAGGGTTTCCCATTGCTAGTGCTAATGTTAAAATGCAGTAAACATGCATGCCTATGAAAATAACAATATTTAAAATAACCTCTCATGTTGTTTTTTTATAGTTACCTGCAATCTTTAGGTTCATTATTTTACCAGCTAAACAAATAAAAAATATGAACATTTCAGATTTTATGTGCAACTACCTTTACGATCATTATTTTGTTAGAATATTCTTTTAATAATAATTTAACAGCTCAATTACAGACCTTTTTAAGATCTTCAGTTATTTCACAGGCTTTATAAATTGCAAGAAAAATTGCTACCACCATTTCTGAGACCCTTAAAATGTACTTGTGGGATTGGGGAGCCATATCAGTATTTAATATAAAACACTCAGCTCACTAATACTAATGTCAATAGTTCATGCTGCTAGCTCAGATAAACATTTTCAAGTATGACATGGTATGATGCACCAACCCATCTTTGTATGTGACCTGGCTATATTGTGCATGCATAGGAATCAATCGTGGCCTTGATCATTCATGAGCTGCTTACTGGTTCTTATTAAAGAGCCTTTTTTTAGTGAATCCATGTGGAAAATATGTTGCTAGTGATTACAAACATGTGCATGTAAGAGTTTAATTCCTTTGCTCCACTGAAAAGAATGAAGCAAGTTATCAAACTCTGACAGTCCTCAGTGGGTAACAAAATAAATTAACGTTAAAAAAAAAAAAAAAAACTTTTAAATTTGTTTAAAATTCAAAATGTAAAAGTTATAGATTATCATTTTTATATAACTGCGTTTTTATTTGAAAAAAAAAAATGATTAATTTTAGCGTTAGGATATATACTTTTTTCATAATTTGCTTTTTCATGTTGGTCTTTACATTTTTTGTCTATAGTGCTGTTCTTTATAATCTGGCACATTATGTGTTCCTCCTATTTATTCTATTGATCTCCCATATGATGATCAATTGTGCAAGTGCACAAGTGCATTGAGGTTGAAGTACTGTAATACTACTGTAATACTAGTGAAGTTGACAAGGCTTTGTCTTCACTTATTAACTGTAGTAGATCAGGCTAGGTATCATGGATAAAACTTCCACAGAAATATTTTTTTAATTGAATTTGAAAACCAAACATTTGCTTAACATCATAGGTGTGCACAGTCTATTGCATTAGGGTGTGCACCCCAAAGCTCAAACACACACCCCTATGTGTGTGTGCATATATATATATATATATATATATATATATATATATATATATATATACAGTATATATATATATATATATATAGTCCACACACAGTCCCTCTGATGTCTTCTGCTCTTCTACCATAAGAAGGTGGGTCCGGCATGATCTCCGAGGCTGGCCCAAGAGGAGGCATGCTCCGTCTTGGGGATGTTCTCCTGATAACTGAGAGCACCTGAAACTGCTGGGGAAGAAGGTAGTGGGAGATGATTTGTCCCAGTAATGTGCATGTCATTCAGGGCAGTTGGCAACTATGGGTGATTAGGGCGTGCCCAGGCACACTTGGGCCCCCCCCCCTGTTTGCACACCTATGATTAACATATTGTTTTACTTTTGTAATAGGAAACTTTTGTAAACAGTTGCAGTTGTCACCAAAACAAGAGGTGAGGGTAAATATTTCATCGGGGACACCTGTTTCAGTGAGAATTATCCAATCCCTTCACTTTGTAGAGGTTTCTTCCCTGTTGCATATATGAGGCAGAAATTAACTGTTCTAACAGGGGACAGAGAGCAAAAGAGTTTTACCCATTATCTACTTTTGGGTACGCATACACCTTAAAGTGATTGTAAAGTCTTGTTTTATTTTCTTTTTCTATAAAAATTACAAACGTGTTATACTTTGTGTTACAGTTGTTTATCACAGAGCAACCCAGATCCTCCTCTTCTCGGCTGCCTCTTTGGCTGTCCTGGCCCCTCCCTCCTTCGGTTTTCCTGGCCCCTCGCTCCTACAGACCAGCCCAGATCCTCCTCTTCTCGGCTCCCTCTTTGGCTCTCCTGGCCCCTCCCTCCTTTGGCTCTCCTGGCCCCTCGCTCCTACAGAGAAGCTCAGATCCTCCTCTTCTTGGCTCCCTCTTCGGCTCTCATGGCCCCTCCCTCCTGTTGAGTGCCCCCACAGCAACCAGCTAGCTATGGGGGCACCCGAGACAAGCCGCAGCTCCGTGTATCAATTCAGACATGGAGCCACCCCTCTCTCCCCTGATTGGCTGGCTGGCTGACGGGAGCCAATGGCGCCGCTGCTGTGTTTCAGCCAATCAGAAAGGAGAATCTCGGATGGTTGAGACACTCGTGGACATTGCTAGGCAGAGAGGAACCTCAGGTGTGTATTAGGGGACTGGGGGGGGGGGGCACTGAGCACAGAAGGTTTTTGTATATTAATGCAAATAATGCATTAGGATAAAATAAAATATGCTTTTACAATCACTTTAAGGCCTCGTTTTGACTTGCTTTGCTGGCTGAAGTATGTTCCGTGTTTGGATCACTCTTCAGATAGCAATAAATAGGTGATGAGGAGGCATTGCATTGCCTCCTCACCACCTTTTTTACCCACTAATTACCAGAGAACCACTTCAAATCTTATTCAATTGAGTCGATTGCTCTTGGCAAGTGGTGCTTATGTATCATTTAAAATCTATACATGGCACATTTTCAATGAAAGCCCCACATAAACAATATTATTGTGGGAGATTAGAAAAACTTTGCAAAGAATTGGGGATTTTCCATATCATAGTATGCAAAAACAAAACATGTATTGATTAATTGCATAGATTATTCTCTTTAATAACTCAGTTTGTGCTCATTTCCATTCCTTAAAGTGGAGTTCAACCCATTTTTTTTAACCACCTGCCGCCCGCGCTATAGCCGAAAGACGGCTACAGCGCGGGCTCTAATTTCCGGGAGGCCGTCTTTATACGGCCTTCCGGTAACAGGCTCCCCGCGCGCTCCCGCAAGCGCGCATCGGGGAAAATCTGTGTCGGCCATGTCCCTTGGACACAGCCAATCACAGATCATGGTGAATGGCCAATCACAGCGGCCATTTACCACGTGATCGGGACATCCAATGAGAGATGATCTCAAATGTAAACATATGAGATCCTCTCTCATTGCCAGCTCTCTTCCTCACACAGAGACTGCAGTGTGAGGAAGAGGAGAGCTGATCAGACACAGAGAAATGTAATCAGGGCACTGATCACCAGTGCCCTGATTACACAAGAGGTAAATAAAATGCCATCGGTGCCCACAGTGCCCGCCATCAGTGTCCCCCATCAGTGCCCACAATCAGTGCCCATAGTGCTGCCAGTCAGTGCCCATAAGTGCCTGCTCATCTAGGCACTAATGGGCACTGACTAGCAGCACTATGGGCAATGAGTGTGGGCACTGATTGTGCTGCCCATCAGTGCCGCCCAACAGTGCTCATCAGTGCCACCAGTCAGTTTTCATCAGTGCCACCCATCAGTGTCCATCAGTGCCACCCATCAGTGTCCATCAGTGCCACCTCTCAGTGTCCATCAGTGTCACCTCTCAGTGCCCAGCAGTGCCACCTCTCAGTGCCCAGCAGTACCACCTATCAGTGCTCATCAGTGCCACCTATCAGTGCTCATCAGTGCCGCCTATCAGTGCCACCTATCAGTGCCCATATTAGTACCTCCTCATCAGTGCCACCTCATCAGTGCCCATAAGTGCCACCTCATTAGTGCCCATAAGTGCCACCTTATCAGTGCCCATCAGTGCAGCCTATCAGTGCCAATCAGTGCCGCCTCATCAGCGCACATCAGTGAAGGCGAAAAATGTATTTATTTTCAAAATTTACTCACAGAAAATAAGAAAAACTTTTTTTTTTCAAAATTTTCTGTCTTTTTTCTTTTTTTTTTGTAAGAAATAAAAAACCCAGAGGTGATTAAATACCACCAAAAGAAAGCTCTATTTGTGTGAAAAAAATGATAAAAATTTCATATGGGTACAGTGTAGCATGACCGCGCAATTGTCATTCACAATGTGAGAGCGCTGAAAATCGGCCTGGGCAGGAAGGGGGTGAAAGTGCACTGTAGGCAAGTGGTTAAATTTCCATTCATTCCCATGCCCATCCACAATGCTATTCGAAATGGCAATTATTTTTATTATTTTTTTCTAAATACCTGTTTTGCAATTATTTTCTGGAGCACCAGCCGCCTAGGCGATTACATCACAAGGTGATTTCCATGGACTCCTGGGATATCGGCGTAATCTATCCAAGGAGTCCATGGCAATTTCCTAATACTGAAAATTTCCTTACAGTGCAGGTGCGAGATCGGGAGGTGCATGCTGGGTAGCCAGCTGCACCGAATAACGGAAATGAAGACAAGCAGGCTTCAGATGCCCGCAACAGCAATGGACCCTGTCTGCTTCTGAGATAAAGTTAGATTTTTATGATTTAAAGTGGTTGTAAACCCCATCCAAGAAATTTGAACAAAGCACATACAGTATATCTGTAGTGCTTACTTGTGTCTCTCTAAAGCTTTAAGTGCCGCTTTTCTCTGGTGCTCCATTCCTTTGTTATCAGCATGAGTCACTTCTGACAAGTTCTCAGACACATGAGATAACATGAGCTAAAAATTTGTGTCAAGGAGAGTGCTTAGAGGCAGATAAGCACTAAGCTTGTCTATTCAGAATATAGTTCTACATGTTCCTTAATTCCTCTCTCTAAGTGGAGGGTCCCTTTCCTCCAATCAGCTCTTACACAATGTAACTGTGGCCTCTTCTCTGCTGCTGACAGATGAAGAAAGATTTTTAACACGATCTGCACTTTTGAAAGGGCGTAGAGAGCAGAAGACTGCAGTTAAACAAGTAAAACTTATGTTTTCTCTCTTTTTTTATCATCTGAGGCCGTTTTCTTCACTGGGTATATGTGAGCGTTTACAACCACTCCAAACCACACCAAAACAAATCAAGAAGAACCACATTACTGACATTATCCAAATGTTACAGAAGTGGTAACAATTACAGTGGAGCATTTAGAAAAAAAATGTACTGGGGACTGGAACTCCTCTTTAAGCTTCAATGAACCAGCCCTAAATCCATTGTTCCTTGTCCCATTTGTTCATTAACGTTTATTCCCAGTATATTATTTATACCATCAGTGTACCTGACAAAACAATTGTCTCTGACAGGCTGAAAATGACAAGTTTTTCCTATCCTTCTCCCAAGGCAGTATGGGAGAGCAAATACCACACTGCATTAATCACTGCTATGGAACAGAAGTCATTCATGTTATGAGAAACATACATACTACAACCATAACTGAATAGAACTGCAGGCGTGAAATTGTTGTCCTCTCATGATGGCTATGTCAAGTATGCTTTTATTTTCATCTTCCAACAGTTTCTTTGATCTCAGATGCGAGAGAGAATAAACTTCCCAGCTGGATGCTGGATCTCTTTACATGATATATATATATATATATATATATATATATATATATATATATATATATATATATTTATGTTTATGTTTATATTTATATACATTGCTCAAAAAAAATTTTTAACAGTTTTTAATCAGAGTATAGCATCAAGACAATTAAACTCCTGGGATTTTGATCTGGTCAGTTAAGTAGCAGAGAGGGTTGTTAATCAGTTTTAGCTGCTTTGGTGTTAATGAAATTACCAACAGGTGCACTAAATGACCTCCAAAACAGGAATGGTTTTACAGGTGGAGGCACTGACATCTTTTCTGACCGTTGTTTACTATTTTCGCATTTGGCTAAATCAGTGTCACTACTGGTAGCATGAGGCGATACCTGGACACTATATAGGTTACACAGGCAGTTCAACTCGTCCAGGATGGCACATTAATACATGCTGTTCCCAGAAGGTTTGCTGTGTCTCCCAGTACAGTCTCAAGAGCATGGAGGAGATTCCAGGAGACAGGCAGTTACTCTAGGAGAGCTGGACAGGGCTTAAGAAGGTCCTTAACTCTTTAGAAGGACCAATATCTTCTCCTTTGTGCAAGGAGGAACAGGATGAGCACTACCAGAGCCATACAAAATTACCTCCAGCAGGCCACTATTGTGAATGTCTCTGACCAAACAATCAGAAACAGACTTCATGAGGGTGGCCTGAGGGCCAGACGTCCTCTAGTGGGTCTTGTGCTCACTACTCAGCACCGTGGAGCTCGATTGGAATTTTCTATTGAACACCAGGATTGGCAGGTCCGCCACTGGCGCCCTGTGCTTTTCACATATGAGAGCAGGTTCATCCTGAGCACATGTGGCAGACGTGAAAGGGTCTGGAGAAGTAGTGGAAAATGTTATGCTGCCTTTAACATCATTCAGCATGACCGGTTTGGTGGTGGGTAAGTGATGGTCTGAGGAGGCATATCCATGGAGGGACGCACAGTCCTTTACAGGCTAGACAATGGCACCCTGACTGCCATTAGGTATTGGGATGAAATCCATGGACCCATACACTCATGCAGTGGGTCCTGGGTTCCTCCTGGTGCACGACAATGCCTGACCTCATGTGGCGAGAGTATGCAACCAGTTCCTGGAGGATAAAGGAATTGATACCATTGAATGGACCACACGCTCGCCTGACCTAAATCCCATAGAACACCTCTGGGACATTATGTTTCAGTCCATCTGATGCCGCCAGGTTGCACCTCAGTCTGTTCAGGAGCTTAATGATGCCCTGGTCCAGATCTGGGAGGAAATACCCCAGGACACCATCTGTTGTCTCATTAGGAGCATGCCCCAACATTGTCAGGTATGAACACAAGCACATGGGGGCCATACAAACTACTGCATACCATTTTGAGCTGCTGCAATGAAGTCTCAGCAAAATGCATAATTTTTTTAATTTAGATTTTTGGGGTATCTTCAAGTTCAGCCCTCAGTAGGTTGATGATATCTTCCCCATCTTCCCCATTGAGATCTGATGTGATTTCAAAGTGTTCCTTTTGAGCAGTATATATCTGTATGGGTGTATAAAGTATATAGGTGTGAAACAATGCAGTCAATTAAGAATGTTTTCAGAAAAAGAAGTGTTAATATCAATTACCAAACTGGAGAGTAAATGAACAAGAGATCTGAGGACAGCATTGATCCTGACCAAATCTCCAAATCCATTTGCAGAAATGCAGCCCTAAACTTGCAGGGAACCTTCACCATTCTTCACTGTGTCCTGCAGACACTCATTATTGTACCGCTCTCCAGCCCTTCAGCGAACAAACTGCCTCCTGCTACAGACAAATATTTAAAAATTTTGACTCATCAGTCCAGAGCACCTGCTTCCATTTTGATGCACCCCGGCTACTATGTTTTTGTGCATAGTTAAGTTGCTTAGCCTTGTTTCCACTTTGGAGGTACGGCTTTTTAGACACGATTCTTCCATGAAAATCACTTAAGGCCAGACTTCTCTGGACAGTAAACGGGTGTACCTGGGCCATACTGGTTTCCTCTAGTTCTGTCCTGATGTCGAAGGAAAGTAAGCATGATGTGTCTTTTATCTACTGCATGTGTACCTAGAAGAATTTATGCTGCTTTGAAGGCAAAGGGTGGTCAGATCAAATATTAATTTGATTTGGATTTATTTTCTGTTCATTTACTTTCCATTTTGTTAATTGATGAAAGTAAACTTTTAACACTTCTATTTCTGAAAGCATTTCTAATTTACAGCACTTTTACATCTATTTTTACACTATTTTTTCTGCCAATTTTGGTAATAAAACATACATTTGGGCGGGCGGGGGGATTAATGACCAATTTTTATCTTTAACCTTGGACTTTGTAGACATAAGCTTGTTTCTTATGACCTTTATCGTGGCTATTTATTATAGCAGTGTAAAGAGGAGTACAGCAACTCTGAAGACCTAGGTAAAGCTTGTCCCAGAGGGGAAATGTGGATGGAGGGGCTACATGACTAGTGGATGGAATAATCTCTGGAAAGTCTCTGAAAAGTTTTAACAGACTGAGTGGCAGTATAAAATTAGGAAATCTTAGCTGATTTCAGGACAGCTAATTAGCAGATTAGAACGGGGTGGTTGTTTTTCTTTTACCAGAAGATTGGTGAGGTTGGGGGTCTTTTGGGGTCAATGTATAAATTGGAATTATCACAAAATTGAAGCCTACCTGGTGGAGTGGTGCCCCCCCCCCCCCATACTCTCTCCGTCCACCACTTCTTTATCTCTTCTTTTAATCTTCCTCAACCCCAGACTCTTTTGTTATTCTTTAGTAGGCATCCTGGATTCTCCAGATGGTCGCATACAGCTAGCATTGGTACTTAATTATGTTTACCACTACCTTTTCTACCACTGATTATATAGGGGTTCATTTACTAAAACTGGAGAGTGCAAGACCTGGTGAAGCTCTGCATAGAAACCATTTAGCTTCCAGGTTTTATTGTCAAAGCTTAATGGAACAAGCTGAAGTTAGAAGCTTATTGACTACCATGCACAACTGCACCAGATTTTGCAAACTCAGGTTTTAGTAAATCAATCCCACTGTCTTTTACTTATGGTGGTCTTTTATGCTATTTCGCTTATATTAGGTCCTGATACCTGAAAAAGTAATCATCTACCACCTATCTTGTAATATGGTTTCTTGTTATTCCATCTTACTCCAATGTATTTTATGTACCATGGCTTGTTAAACAGACCCTTGGCAGTCGTGTTTGTTATCTGAATATTGTAATTTGCTTGAAGTTTAATAAAAATATTAAACAAGAAAAACACTGTCACATTTGTATTGCTGTATGTATCTCCACTGGGGAGCTTCATTCTACATGCTTCAGTGAACTATCGAAGAGGGTATTTTCCCTCATTGTTGAGGGATTTTGCGTCACATTCCCTTTTGTCTTTGAGATGGAAGACTTTTAAAAGAAATGTTTAAACTTTATATATAATACATTTAGAAATGAGCGGAAGATTTTTACAAATATCAGTACATATAAAATTCTAAATTTACTTCCCTTGGTTGGTAGAAGTTGGTCTCAGCTGCTGTGAAAGATATATCATTTATTGCAAGTATTGTTGCAGCTTAGTCAGAAAAAAGGTTTATAAATTGCACAATGTGTATGCTTACTGGATATATTTCTTCTGACTTGAATCCTTCTTTATGTTTTTTATTAAATTTATTTTGATTTCATTCATGCATGTTATTTATGGATTTAAATAACACAGAAACCTCAAATTTATATTTATTTTATTGTATATACATCACCATTAAGTAGAAGCAAATAAATGTTTTCAGTTTTTCTTTTTTGATTTTCAAGGAGCAATTTACAGATGTCCATAAGCTTCACAAGCCAGACCTCATCTCTGAGAAGCAAGCATTGCCATTTAGCTGAAGCAGAAAATATGGAAGAAAACTGAGATATATATTTTCACATATAGCCCACAAACCTCAAACATGCAACAAAACCACTTAAAAAGGTCGACGTAGTATGTGGAGAGCCATGGCTCTCGAGGTCTAGGTGGTCCATACCTCATAAAGTTTACTCCCCCTCAGGGTAGATTGCCCTCCTGTACTGCACTATATATAGTACTGGATACAAGCCTTTAGCTCTGCCAAAGATGTAAATATTTCCCAGGTCCATTCTGAAATTTTGTGGTTATATTACATCTAGTTTGCATGCTTAAAAAAAAAAAATGAAATAAAAAGAAAATCCTAGAAATTTTATAGCTTTGAAAAAAAAAAAAAAAAGAAAATTAATGCCTAAACTGTGCTCCTGAGCCTTAAGGATCTTATTAAAAAATGCCAAGAGTCTATAGAAAAGTTAAATGACAAATCTTTGTCTGCTGTGCAAGAAAACATCCACTTATAAGTGAAGTTTTTGTGTCTGGAAACAAAGGACAGTTCTTAAGTTACTAGCTAACAATCTCTATGAAGACCAATAAATTTGTTTTAGGAGTAACTGCCTTTTCAAACTCTTGACTGAACTGCAGACTGAGACAAAATATGTCATTCTCTTGGATCAATAAAAGGTTTGGTAAACAAGCAAAAGAAAAAAGGAAATATGGTGGAAAAAATAACCATAACTTTCTTTTTACCGGCATTCATTTCACAGACAACTCGTTATAAATACCTCTGCCAGATTTAGTCACCTATCAACCACATAACCTAATTTTCCCTCCTCTACTGAACTGTGCACTGCATTACTTTACTTTTAATGATACAATTAAAAACACTTAAAGATTAACTCCACTTTTGTTGAGAAAAAACACTCCCCTAGGGGTCATCTACTACAGCCCTTAAATTTTCTACTCGCCTGCTCGCATTTTGTGAGTGGAAAATTAAGTAGGGTGAGCGTGGGGCTGCTCCGGGGAAGAGAGAGAGGAAGAGGAAAGCTGACCGATAATGACAGAGTGCAGATCATCCCACTGTAACAGCTTTAATTGTAATTGCCGGGTGCTTGCCGACACACACAGTCCCGCCTCCTAGCCCGGCTTCTTTAATAGACAGGACACCTGGCCAACCAGGACGTGTGACGTCTATCAAAGGAGCAGGGCTAGGAGGCGGAACTGTGTGTGTCGGCGAGCGCCCGGCAATTACAATTAAAGCTGTTACAGTGGGATGATCCACGCTCTGTCATCCGGCCAGCAGTGGCATACCAATGGGGGGTGCGGGGGAGTATCAAGCCGGTACTCACGCCGATCATCTCATCTTGGTCATCAGCTGCTCCCGGAGGCTGGAAGAAGGTGAGTGCCGAGGATTGAGCAGCCTCCCTGTGTGACTGGATAGGAACGGTGGGGCGGCTGCATATAGAGGAATTGATCTTTCCATATTCCTCCTGCAGCCACTGGATGCCTGATTCTCCTCTCTGCAGGCATTCAGCGGTTGCAGGAGGAATATGGAAAGATCAATTACTCTATATGCAGCCACTCCATCCCCCTCCTATCCAACTTCTTTTTTTCTTTTGCTGGCCCCCCAGTGCTGTACAGCCCCCCCTCTCCAGCCCCTTAGTGCTCTTCAGCCCCCCCAGTGCTCTTCAGCCCCCCTCTCTAGCCCCCCAGTGCTCTTCAGCCTCCCCCTCCAGTCCCTTAATGCTCTTCCCCCCCTCTCCAGCCCCCCCCAGTGCTCTTCAGCCTCCCCCTCCAGCCCCTTAGTGCTCTCCAGCCCCCCAGTGCTCTTCAGCCCCTCTCCAGCCCCCCAGTGCTTTTCAGCCTCCCCCCTCCAGCCCCTTAGTGCTCTTCAGACCCCCTCCCTCCAGACCCTTGATGGGCACTGATGAGGCTGCACTGATGGGCACTGAAAACGTTGTTATTAATATTTATTTTTGTAACTTCTGCATTAATGCAAAAACATTTAACAGTGTAATTTTATGAGATAATTTATGAGGGCGTGTTTAGGGGCGTAATTAGGGGCGGGGCAGATTAGGAGTTGGGTGGGGCAACTGGTGGCGAGTAACCCTTAAGGCCTGGCTAGTAGCTCAGGACTTTAAATTTTGAGCCATGATCTACTGTATGTACTTTGCACTGATTTTTAACAAACTTTTTTGCAGATTCCCACCTTTTGGTATTCAGAAGAAATAATTGTTTGTCTGTATTCATGTGCAAATAAATGCGAATGGGAGTAAATATATAATTATCCATCAGCTGCTGTACTTTCATTGTTCTAATGAGGAAAGTGGTAGGGCCTGCATCCCTTTATCCCTTAGGGAGTATTTCACAAAAAATGAAATTTTTTTGCAAGGATGCATCAAATCTGACTTGTATCTTGCTGCTGATTTCTAGGGAAATCAGTCAGCCAATAGGGATGATCGAACTTTTCAAAAGTTCGGTTCCGCCAGAACATCCGAACTTCCCGAAAGTTCGGCCCGGATTTCAGAACCCCATTGAAATCAAAGGGAACCCAAACTTTGGTAATCAAAAAACACCATTTTGAAGCCCTAAAATCCAATAAATGCCCATAAAAAGTGCCTAGGGTTCTGGGTCATACCCCAGGGACTATTAATCACACAAAAAAAAGTTCTTAAAAATTGTCATTTTTGATAGACAATTATTGAAAAAATTAAAAAAAAAAAATAAAAAAAAAAAAAAAACTTCTTTGGATTTAGTATCTGGGGGGTCTAAAACGTGTACCTGTGAAGTTTCAGCTCTGTAGCATGTCCAGAACCATAAAAAAAAAGATAGTTTGTATTAGGTCACTTATAGAACAGGATAGTGGCTTCTCTCTTTTCACACCTTGCCGGTTTAGTAGCAAGCGTTTTTTGGGCATTTTTTGGGGTCTTTTGAGGCAGGCAAAACATCTGAACTTGTGTATACGGGTATATATACACACAGACATATATAGGTGTGATAGTAGCAGAAATATATGCTTGCGCTAATGAAATAATTAACACTAATATGGTTACGCTCCTATAACACCTATATATGTGTAAGTGTAAAATACATATAAGTATGTGTGTATATATACCACTATACACAAGTTCAGATGTTTTGCCTGCCTCCAAAGAACCCCAAAAAATGCCCAAAAAAACGCTAGCGCCAAAAAAAAAAAACCGCCCAGGTGTGTTGTTGCAGGCATTTTTTTGGGGTTTTTGGAGGCAGGCAAAACATCTGAACTTGTATATATTGGTATATATACACACATACTTATATGTATTTTACACTTACACATACAGTATATAGGTGTTATAGGAGCGTAACCATATTAGTGTTAATTATTTCATTAGCGCAAGCATATATTTCTGCTACTATCACACCTATATATATCTAGGTGTATATATACATATAAGTATGTGTGTATATATACCCGTATACACAAGTTCAGATGTTTTGCCTGCTTCCAAAAACCCCCAAAAAATGCCTGCAACAACACACCTGGGCGTTTTTTTTTTTTTGGCGCTAGCGTTTTTTTGGGCTTTTTTTGGGTTCTTTGGAGGCAGGCAAAACATCTGAACTTCTGTATATGGGTATATATACACACATACTTATATGTATATATACACCTAGACATATATAGGTGTGATAGTAGCAGAAATATATGCTTGCGCTAATTAAATAACACTAATATGGCTCCGCTCCTATAACACCTATATATGTGTAAGTGTAAAATACATATAAGTATGTGTGTATATATACCACTATACACAAGTTCAGATGTTTTGCCTGCCTCCAAAAACCCCCAAAAAATGACTGCAACAACACACCTGGGCTTTTTTTTTTTTGTCGCTAGCGTTTTTTTTGGGCATTCTTTTTGGGTTCTTTGGAGGCAGGCAAAACATCTGAACTTGTGTATAGGGGTATATATATATACACACACTTATATGTATTTTGCACATACACATAATATAGGTGTGATAGGAGCGTAACTATATTGGTGTTAATTATTTCATTAGCGCAAGTAGTGTTTTCTGCTCCTTTCACACCTATATATGTGCAGGTGTATATATACATACATACATGGGTGTGTATATATACCCCCTATACACATGTTCAGACGTCATGCCTGACTCCAAACATGTGCTCAAAAAATCCCTATAAACGCCTGCAGCCAAAAAGCAAGCTGACCGGTGAGAAGCCATATTCCTGCACCGAATGTGACTTAAGAGAAACTATCTTTTCTCTATAGCGGTCACCCTGATATGGAAGGGTTTGGTCACCCTGCCATAGCAGTCAGTGTCAGTTAACTGTCATGGTCTTACCTTCTTGCTGTTCTCCTTCGTTTGACATGTGCTGGCGGCCATCTTGGTTTCTGGGTTTCTTGTAGCCTCCCACCCTGCGGCTCCTCCTTCCCACTGGGAGGAGCTGGATGCCTAGCTCATATATATAGGAGGTCTGTGGCTTCAGTTCCCTGCTTGGTCCTCCTGTGTTCACATGCTACTAAGACTGCTGCTACTTCTGGTTCCTGTTCCTGGCTTCGTCTGACTACCCTGTTGGTTCCTGATCCTGGCTTCGTCTGACTACCCTGCTGGTTCCTGACCCCTGGCTTCGCAAAGACTCTGCATCGGTTTCGCCATCCGTTTGGACTTTTGCTTTATAGCTTGTTTTTCAATAAAGCTGTCTTATTTTCACTTCTGTTGTTGTACGTCTGGTTCATGGTTCCGTGACATTAGGACCAAGCCATGAATTCTGACGGTACAGGGCCATCCTCGCTACCCACGCTGGTTGCCAGACTTGATCAGCAGGATCACCTGTTGGGTCGGTTCGCCGTGGCGTTGCAAACCCTGCTTGAACGCACGGTACCACAGGCCACGAATTCTGACGGTACAGGGCCATCCTCACTACCCACGCTGGTTGCCAGACTTGATCAGCAGGATCACCTGTTGGGTCAGTTCGCCGTGGCGTTGCAAACCCTGCTTGAACGCACGGTTCATTTCGCTCCCGTTGCCGATGGGTCGGTTGTCGCTCCTGGGTCCGCTCCTACTGCCGCTCCGGTTGTTGCGCCAGAGTCTACCCCGACACCTGTTGTTGCGCCCGCGGTGTTTCGGGGTATGTCCGGTTCTGCCCCCCTTCCACAGCGCTTTGGGGGAGAGCCAACTCAGTGCCGAGGTTTCCTTAACCAGGTGGGCATTTATTTCGAGTTGCTGCCACATGCCTTTCCTACTGAGAGATCAAAGGTGGGCTTCTTAATCTCGCTGCTCTCAGACAAGGCCTTGGCCTGGGCCAGCCCTTTATGGGAGAACAACAATCCGGTGGTTGCCGAGTTTTCCGGTTTTGTTGCTTCTCTTCGGAAGGTATTCGATGTGCCGGCTCGTGCTGCCTCTGCTGCGAAGCTCCTTATGTCCATCAGACAGGGTTCACGATCCGTAGCTGAATACGCCATTGAGTTTCGTACCCTGGCAGCAGAGGTGGGCTGGAATAATGAGGCTCTGGTCGCTGCTTTCTCTCATGGTCTCTCGGATGCCTTGAAGGACGAGGTTGCAGCTAAGGACCTACCAGTGGAGCTCGAGTCTCTTATTTCTTTCCTGATTTTGATTGACACCAGACTCAGGGAGAGACCTTCCTTTAAGGAGAGTCTGCGGAGGCCTCCTAAGAGATTGGCGCCTACCTTTGTTGTCCCACCCGTGCCTCCCTCTCCTCCCACGCCTCCTGGGGATGACTTGTCTGGGGGTGAACCCATGCAGCTGGGGTTTGCTCGCCTGTCCGAGGGGGAGAGGGTACTCCGGAGACGCGAGGGCCGATGCATGTACTGTGGGATCGGTGGGCATTTTCGGTTGGCATGTCCGAACCGTCCAGGGAAACGCTCGCACCTGAGATCCTGTCGGGGGCAGATCTTGGGTGGAGTCTCCTCGTCCCCGGTTTCCCGTGTTGACAAACCACTGATCACTGTTGTCCTTTCCTGGGTCGGGGGCTCGGTGACGACCCAGGCGTTGGTGGACTCTGGTGCTGGTGGTTTGTTCATTGATAGTGTGTTCGCTGCCGCCAATTCCATTCCTCTGCAGGCTCGAGGTTCTCCTCTGGCTCTTGAGGCGATAGACGGCAGACCCCTTCTGCCGCCACACGTGACTCATGAGACCCTTCCAGTGGGGTTAGCCATTGGTGCCGTCCACAGAGAGTCGGTCTGCTTCCAGGTTATTTCGTCTCCACACTACTCGGTGGTCTTGGGGTACCCCTGGCTCCAGAAGCATAATCCGATTTTCGATTGGAGATCGGCCGAGATCCTCTCGTGGTCACCGCAGTGTGGGACTAGTTGCATCCATGGGCCTGTCAAGTTGCTGTGTACTTCCTCGGACTCTCTGTTGCCCCCTGAATACGAGGAGTACCGGGATGTATTCGATAAGGTGCGCGCGGTTGCCCTACCTCCGCACCGCCCATACGATTGTGCCATCGAGTTACAATCTGGTGCCGTTCCTCCTCGTGGCAAAGTCTATCCACTGTCGGTAGCGGAGAATGAGGCCATGGAGGAGTACGTGAGGGAGGCGCTTTCACGTGGACACATTCGCAAATCCTCGTCCCCGGCAGGGGCTGGATTTTTCTTTGTGAAAAAGAAGGGCGGTGAGTTGAGGCCTTGCATCGATTACAGGGGTCTCAATCGCATCACGATCAAGAACGCTTACCCGATACCCTTGATTTCCGAGCTGTTCGATCGCCTTAAAGGGGCCACGGTCTTTACCAAACTCGACCTGAGGGCGGCATATAACCTCGTAAGGATCAAGGCGGGCGATGAGTGGAAGACCGCGTTTAACACCAGGACCGGTCATTATGAATCCTTGGTTATGCCCTTTGGGCTGTGCAATGCGCCCGCAGTCTTTCAGGAATTCATCAACGATGTTTTCCGTGACCTGTTGCAGCAGTGTGTGGTGGTCTACCTGGATGACATCTTGGTATATTCTGAGTCCATGGAGACCCACATTCTGGATGTCAAACGAGTGTTGCAACGGTTACGAGAGAACAAGCTGTTCGGTAAGCTTGAGAAATGCGAATTTCACCGATCCCAGGTAACCTTCTTAGGTTACATCATTTCCGCTGAGGGGTTCTCCATGGATCCTGAGAAGGTTTCGGCTGTCTTACAGTGGCCCCAGCCCAGTGGTCTTCGCTCCCTGCAGCGCTTTTTGGGCTTCGCCAATTATTATCGGAAGTTCATCAGGGACTTTTCCATGCTAGCCAAGCCTCTCACGGATCTGACCAGGAAGGGCAGTAATTCCCAGGTCTGGCCGCCCGAGGCCATCCGAGCTTTTGAGGCTCTAAAGTCCGCCTTTGTGTCGGCTCCGATTCTGTCGCATCCCAACCCTGGGTTGCCCTTTGTCCTCGAGGTGGACGCGTCTGAGACGGGAGTAGGCGCCCTTCTGTCTCAGCGTAGAACACCAGAGGGTCCTCTGCTTCCTTGTGGGTTTTACTCCCGGAAACTGTCTTCCGCGGAGTGCAACTACCAGATTGGTGACAGGGAATTATTGGCCATCGTGCAGGCTCTTAAAGAATGGAGGCACTTGCTCGAGGGTTCGGTGGTTCCGGTCCTCATCCTGACGGACCACAAGAATCTGACCTACCTCTCTGAGGCCAAGAGATTGACACCACGTCAGGCCAGATGGGCTCTGTTCTTGTCACGTTTTAATTACGTGGTCTCCTACCTACCCGGTTCCAAGAACATCAGGGCTGATGCCTTATCACGGCAGTACTCCGACCTGTCCAGGGAGGAGTCGATTCCGACTTCGGTCATACCTCCGAATCAGATCCTGGCTGCCATTCGCACCAGCCTGACCTCTCCCCTGGGTGAGCAGATTTTGGCGGCTCAATCTGGTGCTCCCTCTGGGAGACCCAACGGCAGATGTTTTGTGCCTGAGGAGTTGCGCACTCGGTTGTTGCGAACCTACCATAACTCCAAGACCGCGGGGCATCCTGGAAAGAATCAGCTGTCCTGGGCTGTTTCACGTCTGTTCTGGTGGCCTTCCCTACGTTCCGACATCGCCGCATATGTAGCGGCATGCTCCGTTTGTGCCCAGAGTAAGTCCCCTCGGCACCTTCCGTTGGGCCTTCTGCAACCCTTAGCCACCGGGGAGCGCCCATGGTCACACCTGGGGATGGATTTCATTGTGGACCTCCCTGCATCCCGAGGCCATACGGTCATTCTCATGATTGTGGATCGGTTTTCCAAAATGTGTCACTGTGTTCCTCTCAAGAAGTTACCCTCTGCACAGGAGTTGGCCACGATTTTTGCCAGGGAGGTCTTCCGGTTGCACGGTTTGCCCAAGGAGATTGTGTCGGATCGGGGGAGTCAGTTTGTGTCCAGGTTCTGGCACGCCTTTTGCTCCCAGTTGGGGATTCATCTCTCCTTCTCCTCGGCCTACCACCCTCAGTCCAATGGGGCCGCAGAACGATCCAATCAGGCCTTGGAGCAATTCCTTCGTTGCTATGTCTCCGATCACCAAGACAATTGGGTTGACCTCCTGCCTTGGGCTGAGTTTGCCAGGAACACGGCGGTGAACTCTTCCTCTGGGACGTCTCCCTTCATGGCCAACTATGGGTTCCAACCTGCCGTGTTACCGGAGGTATTCTCTCCCCAGGATATTCCGGCTGTGGAGGATCACCTTTCCGTCCTACGTGCTTCTTGGGTACAGATCCAGAAGTCCCTTGAGGTCTCTGCGCAGCGCCAGAGACTCCAGGCTGATCGCAGACGAGCGCCTGCTCCTTCCTACCAGGCCGGAGACCGTGTATGGTTGTCCACCCGCAACCTCAACCTTCGAGTGCCCACTCCCAAGCTGGCGCCTCGCTTTTGTTGGTCCCTTCCGAGTGCTTCGCAGGGTAAACCCGGTAGCCTATGCCCTTGCGCTTCCTCCTGGCATGCGGATCTCCAACGTGTTTCATGTCTCCCTGTTGAAGCCTCTGGTGTGTAATCGTTTCACTTCCTCGGTTCCTCGGCCTCGTCCGGTCCGAGTGGGCAATCGTGAGGAGTATGAGGTGAGCAATATCCTGGACTCACGCCTGGTCCGCGGTCGGGTGCAGTTTTTGGTTCATTGGCGTGGTTATGGTCCAGAGGAGCGTTCCTGGGTTCCCTCCGCAGATGTCCATGCTCCTGCCTTGCTCCGAGCCTTCCACGCACGCTTCCCTCAGAAACCGTTCTTTACTCCGCGGAGGAGGGGCCCTCGAGGGGGAGGTACTGTCATGGTTTTACCTTCTTGCTGTTCTCCTTCGTTTGACATGTGCTGGCGGCCATCTTGGTTTCTGGGTTTCTTGTAGCCTCCCACCCTGCGGCTCCTCCTTCCCACTGGGAGGAGCTGGATGCCTAGCTCATATATATAGGAGGTCTGTGGCTTCAGTTCCCTGCTTGGTCCTCCTGTGTTCACATGCTACTAAGACTGCTGCTACTTCTGGTTCCTGTTCCTGGCTTCGTCTGACTACCCTGTTGGTTCCTGATCCTGGCTTCGTCTGACTACCCTGTTGGTTCCTGATCCTGGCTTCGTCTGACTACCCTGCTGGTTCCTGACCCCTGGCTTCGCAAAGACTCTGCATCGGTTTCGCCATCCGTTTGGACTTTTGCTTTATAGCTTGTTTTTCAATAAAGCTGTCTTATTTTCACTTCTGTTGTTGTACGTCTGGTTCATGGTTCCGTGACATTAACCCTACACTACACTACAGTCCCCTTACACTTAACACTTTCCCTACAGAAACTAAATTTTTGCATCTAACTAAAGTGTAAAAGAGCACCCTAACTACACTAAATATCCCTTTCCTCACACTAATAAATGCTAAATGACACTTTTAAAGTAAAATTAACAGAACTGCTTCCACTCTCTTCCATGTCCCTGTATTACAATGCTAGGAATTTGGCAGGGGCTATCTTATATACTGGGGGGCGTATTCACTAATGATTGGCCTAGGGACCCCCTAGTCACTCCAATCACATTCCTAGCATTCTCCTGCCCCCTTAACTGGCTTTTGCTAATGGTTCTGGTCCAATCATGGGCTTTTAAAGCCCATTTCCTGTCCCATTGCATTTTGGTTGGTTCTGGTTGCCGAATTACGAACTTTTTCAGCAAAAAGTTCTAAATTCGGCCAAACCTTGAACAGTCAATGTTCGGGTCGAACCGATGGTCGACCCGAACCGTTCGATCATCCCTATCAGCAAACCACACAAACAGGAAATTACATTTGTGGGGGACATTCTGTACACTATCTGTGTACAGAACGCCTTTGGGTTGCTATATTGCATTGGATTTTACAGAAAATTACAGTGCTACAGATTGACATGGAAAGTTATTTTTTAATAACATTAAATTACAGAATGACTTTTGTCTCAATTGTATATGCTATATTATTTATATATATATTTATTTATTTATTTATTTATTTATTTTGCTATCTTTTTCCAATGAAAGTGGAGATGGTATTATTACCTACTTGTTACATGCACACCATAGTTTGTTCTACCTAGATAAAGTGAACCTGTTCAAGTCCCTTATCATTTGCAGGGGAATTAAAAAATAGCACCCTTTCTCTTTCTCTGTCTTTAAGATGAAGTAAGCACAGATTTATTTCAGCTCTTTAAAATTAAAACCTACATATTTTTTATTCACCTCTTCTGTTATCACCAGACCCCTCTGCAAGCTTTCTTGTAGGACTTCTCCAAAGATGCCTCTCTGAATAAATGTACAAAACAATATCATAATGTTTCCATTTTCTCTTTGTTACATTTTTTCAGCAAATTAACCTGTGAAGCTTGAGCTGGCCATACAAACATAGATTTTTTTTTTTCATTCAGCCACACTAAACAGCCCAAATTGACAAATCTTCCTTCTTGACTATTGTATTCTAATAGCTGGTGCCCTTGGCTGTCAATACCCAAACAGTGTCTGCTGCTGATTAGCTGCAGTCACTGTTCAGCAGACAATTTTCTGCCCAGCTCCTTTCATTTTGAGATGGAAGTTTGTTGATCTAAATTGTGAAATTTGACCGATTCACTGTAAATCTTGCCAAAATTCAATCCATGCATGGCCAGCTTCGGGGTGCTAAATTTACTTTTACATTTTTTTTTTATTGAAGTAACCAAATAACATTACAGAAACAGACAATACATTGAAATCTCATGGCAAAAGCTTAAAAAAAATTAACAGGAGAGCGCCAGGTACACCTAACAGAGGAAAGTACCGACTTCAAGTAGTAACCCATCTTGCAGAGAAAAAAAGACAATAATACAGAACCAAACACCCCCCCCCCCCATAATCGTAGCACCCAGTTAGGAGGTCTTCCCTGGGGTGAGTCCGGTGGGGGTTACATCAATACCATTGGGTGAGTAGAGAATACCCTAACAAGACAACAGTGGTTAAACCCCCCTGTATGTAGCATACATCAAATTACTAGGTCCCTAGAGCCTTAGACCAAAAATGATCTCAAACCCAAGTATTAGGGATGAGCTTCAAGTTCAAGTCAAACGTAAGTTTGACTCAAACATCGGGCGTTCGTGTGTTCCTTGAACACACAAAAAAATGGGGCCATTTGTGGGAAGTTCACACGCTGCCACACCCGAAAAATAGAAAAAAGAAAAAAAAACATGCTCCCGCCTCTTGAGACACCACTAGCGTAATGAACTGCTGGAGCTGTGACACCGCCCCTTCTGATGACGTCAGTAATTTATTCACTGCACCTTAGCAGTGCATTATGGGGCGCTTGTGATGTCAGATTCCTATAAAAGAGCTCATTACGCGGGAGGCATCTTGAGAAGCAGGAGCTTCTTCTTTTTTTTTTTTGCGTGTGGCAGACAACGATGGATTTACATCGGGCGGACACTATTTTTTTATTTTTATTTTTTAATAAAGGACTTGTCAAAAACCGGCTTTTGTCTTTATTATTTTGTACACTTTTTTTTGGTGAATGGGTAGGGGTACGATGTACCCGATATACATTCACATGGGGGAGATCTGCTGGCCCCCTTTGTTAAAGGGGGTTTCCAGATTCCGATAAGCCCCCCACCCGCAGGTCCCCACAACCACAGCCCAGGGTTGTCAGGAAGAGATCCTTGTCCCCATCAACATGGGGACAAGGTGCTTTGGGGGGCACCCCAAAGCACCCTCCCCATGTTGAAGGCAAGTGGCATGGTATGGTTCTGGAGGGGGGGCACTCGCTCCCGCCTTATCCTGTCCAGCTAGGCTGCTTGCCCAAATAAGGGTCTATTATGGATTTTGAGGGGGGCCCCACGCCATTTTGTTTTCAATTTTGGCGTGGCGTTCCCCTTAAAATCCATACCAGACCCGAAGGGCTGAGTATGGACTGAGGGGGGGGGACCCCATACCGTTCTTTTCATTTTTTTTTATCTGTATTGCCGGGAGCCAACAATACAGTACATTACAGCCGTGAGCAAGTTTAAATGACATTTTTTCCTTTAGAAATGTCAGTATTGCTGCAGCAGGCTACATACATTACACAAATGCGCCACTTTACAGGCACATTAATGGGACCCCCCAGGCACGGTATTTAAATAAATTTTTCATTTTATTGTTTCACTTTAAGCATCATTAAAATCACTGCTCCTGTAAAAACGATTGTTTTTTAAAAAAAAAAAAAAAATTGCATTGATACATGTCCCTCAGGGAAGTACCCGGCTCCCCATACACTTTTTTTTGGGCAATAACTTGCATTTAAGCCTTTAAAATGAGGACTTTTGATTTTTCATGTCCGAGTCCCATAGACTTTAATGAAGTTTGCATGTTCTAACGAACTTTTGCCCTGTTCGCGGTGTTCTTGTGCGAACTGAACCGGGGGTGTTTGGCTCATCACTACCAAGTATAGATAGAGGGAGGATGAATCTCCCAAGTCTAGGCAAACTGAACCTCTTGGCGTATTTGTAGTGTTGCTAAGATGAACAAACGAACAAAATGTCAGTGGGAGTTACTCGCTCATCCAACTGTATACATGGGGGTTCCCCCTGTACACAAAACAGAGCTGTGTGAGGGGATATGGAGTAAAAGGATGACTCCCGGGTGCGGAGAATTTCATCCTCAGGGCAGGGCCATCTTTAAAGCAGGGCAAAAGGGGGCACCTGCCCAGGGCCCTGTCAATGTTGAGGGGCCCAACATCCTAACAATCCATCCCTGTTACATAGTGCAGCTGCAGGGAAAGGGAATTAGTAAGCAGCAGTGTCTTTGGCTGAGAGAGGGAGCTGGCCGAGTGGAGAGACATACTGACAAGCAGTAGAATCGGCCAGAGGAGTGAGAGAAGATCGCAATGAGGAGGCAATGACATAGGCAGCATTGATGAGCAGAAAGTCGGTGGGCGGCAGGAGTTACATCTGAATGAGAACGTGTGCTTGGCTTTTCATCACCTTTCTCTGCCCCTCTGCTTGCTGTTAACATCACCAGCCCCGCATGTACATAACACTGATTAGTCGGCCGGCACGGATGAGTGGACAGCTGGTATGTTTTGTGATTACCAATCCGAATGAGCTAGTTTGCCCTGCTGTATTGAACTTTCACTGCTTTAGCCACTAAATTATCACTTATCTGCCTCTCTGCTTGCTATGCTCATTGACAGTACTGTTTTGAATGTTTTCCTGGTCGGCTTCATTAACCCCATCTTTTCTGCCACATAATACATTCTGCTGCAAGGGAAAACTTCTACTCTGGCAAGGGGACTGTTGTGTGTTTGTAGCATATTCTATCTAGCAACCAGTTAGTAAGCAGTAATGATATGCAGTAACCTGTAGCAACCAATCAGCAGAGTACTGATATGTAGTAACCTCTAGCAACCAATCAGTGAGTGGTAATAATATGCAGTAATCTCTAGCAGCCAACCAGTTTACAGTGATGATGTGCAGTAACCGCTAGCAACCAGTGAGCAGTAATGATGTAGAGTAACCTGTAGCAACCAGTGAGCAGTAATGATGTACAGTAACCTCTAGCAACCAGTGAGCAGTAATGATGTACAGTAACCTCTAGCAACCAATCAGCAGTAATGATATGCAGTAACCTCTAGCAACCAATCAGTGAGTGGTAATAATATGAGTAATCACTAGCAGCCAATCATTTTGTAGTAATGATGTGCAGTGACCACTAGCAACCAATCAGTGAGCAATCACTGCCTTATCTGCTGCAGTAAACTGATTTTGAGTTTAGCTGCTACTTATTGTATCTCTCAGAGCAGGTGGAGAGCAAAATTGCATGGTGGCATGGTGGGAGCTAGGGGGGGACCCAATAAATTGCTTGCCCAGGGTCCAATCAATGTTAAAGATGGGCCTGCCTCAGGGGTAACAACGTGTCAGAAAGGTCAAGTCTGTAGGGCAAAAATCCGGCTCAATCCCCTGCTAAACAATCACATAACTGTATAATACCTGTTTCTCTCAAATAAACATATCCTAATCTGAGAATCTCATAGAGCAGAATAACCACAACTAGAGAGAAGAGAAGTAGAGAGAAGGAAGGAAGAAACTGGCAAGAGAAAAGGGAAATAGTTAAGAAACATATGGAGAGAAGTCATTTACCGGAGAGCATTGGAGAGCTCAGTATAACCATACAAATCCTCCTGGGTTCCCAAACCACTTCAAATGGTTTGAAGGTGGCCTGGAGAGTGCCAGCTGCTTTTTCTTGTATATGAGGTCCAAAAATCTTATGCTTTTCTGCAGCAAAGGACCTGGTCTGGTCTTTTCAGTAAGGTGATCTTGGGAGTTTTGGGAAGACCAGTGACCCTGTGCAGCAAGTGAAAGATCCTGTTCCAAAAACCTTGTCAACAGGACATTCCCACCAAGTGTGGAAGAGAGAGCCGATATTACCACATCCTCAAAAGCATAAGGGAGATGCACCCAGGAAATGTTTGGCCAGGCAGGAGGGTACACGGTACCAATGTGTACCTTGACACTCGCTTCAATAAGGGATACATTCACTATCCTCTTGGTACCAGGAAATGTTGGTACCAGGTGTCCGTCCCCCAACTAACCTCCACATCCCACTCCCAACTCAGAGCATACAAGGGTTTTTCAGCAGTCTCTGACAGTGAAGCATAGCATATACCTTCCCTCTGATCGGTGACCTGGGGGCACCACTGTTCATATGCGGTGGTTCTTGGTGGGTCTAGTTTAGATTTTCTAAGAGAAAATATAAAGTGATGTATTCGGTGCAGTCAAAATCTCTCAGATTGGGGCATTTCCAGTTTACTAATATAATGGCTTGCCGTTAAGGGACTTATAGACAAAAGAAAATAACCGAAAATGACCGATCCTATACAGTCCCTTGCTCATCCATCATTAAAACACCCGGATGTCCTGGACTGGGGAGAACTGTGGGTTATGGAAGAGGTGTGTTAACTACCTGAAATCAGAGGTTAGTGAGGTGGTTTTGTAACGGGAATCACATAAGATCATAGAGTGAGAGAGTGTGGGAGCTAGGACTGGGGGCCTGTTTTTAGAGGTAATCCAGACCAAATAGACAATGGTGTGCCTAGGTACAGCCAGTCTCTCCATATCTACCCAGTCTGGTCTAAATGATAGAGAACTGTGCTAACTGAGCTGCTTGGTAGTATTTCCAAAGGACCGGCACCCCCTTGATTTCATACTCTGAACAAGACACTTTTAGGGCATCAGAATCCTTTGTTGCCCTATTTTATCTGAGACTGAAACTTTTGCAGGTAGAGTTTCTGAATTGGAATCAGAAGTGATCGAAACAGGTAAAATATCCTGGGTGTAAGGGTCATTTTGACAGGATTATCCCTTCCCAGCCCCCCCCCCAAAGGGAAATAAAGTAGCGTGTCAAATAGGGGGTGAGAGTAGAGATGAAGGTTTTATAATAGCAGGACAAGAACCAATCAGGGCCTGGGGCCGAATCCTTCTTGAGATTCCTAATAACCCCCAAAACTTCAGATTCTGCTATGGGTTTCTCAAGAGTCATTCTGTGTTCCCGTGTCAATTTAGGGAATGAAATTCCATCCAGGAATTCAGAGACAGATTGGGGACGATCTAGCTCACCTGCCCTATACAACTTTGAGTGAAAGTCATAAAAAGGGCAATGATCAGCTGTGGATTCTGCGTGAGGTATCCCGTGGAAACTCGAAGTTCAGTGAAAGATAAAAAAAACGAGGTTTGGGTGTCAACTTAGCAGCTAGTATGGGTCCCATCTTATCTTTTTGAAGATAATAATGTGCACTGGACCAATACCGATTCCAACAGGGAATGAGACTTTGGTGTAAGAATATGCCTATGATTTTTGGAGAGTTGTTGGAATTCTCGTTCCAGATTGTCGATCTCGGCCCATCGTTCATGTTTAAGTTTGGTAGATGCTTGAATAATCTTTACCCTGATGACTGCTTTATGGGCCGCCCAGAGACTTTCAGGAGAGACCCGTTGTCATTAACATTCCCCATTGTCATTAACTCAAATAAAGTATTCCTCTATTTCTTTATCCAGCATAGAGCATTGTACCAGGTCACTTAATGATTCATTTAGACACCAACGGAAAGAGCAATTAGGCCCGTGAGGTTTTGTAAAGAGAATTAGGACTATCGAGTGATCAGACAATGGAGAGTTCCTAATGAAAGACTTGGTGGCAAAGGGAGTGGCAATAAAGATATGGTTAATTCTAGCATAAGTTTGGTGTGGAGCTGAAAAATGGCTGTAGTCCTTTGAGGTTGGATTTAATTCCCCCCAAATTTCTACCTAACCCTGATTTGTCTAGTATCTGATCCAATTCAACATGGGAGTCTTTCCTCCAGTATAACCATGCCTACAAAATGGGGGGAAAGGGTGGCCATCGTGGATGTGAAAAATTGCATTTGACCACGGTTTGGGGCATAATAAGAGACAAAGATGTATTGGGTCCCATCTAGAGAGACTGACAGAACTATAAATCTGCTTTTGGGGTCTTTAATAACCTGTGATGGGTAGAAGGTAGTTTGTGTGGAGAAGAATATATACTGCTATTCCATCATGCTTTTATCAATTTTCAACATTTTGCATTACCAACTATTTATCTTGTTTTACTTACCTCCACTTGGGGGTGGCACCCCCTATACTACAATGGATTTTTCATTATGTATTGACGATCGTGGGCGGGCACCTCATACACAGGCCCTGTTGGGGGAGTGTCTACTCCCATTTGTATCTGGCTTTAATAGCAATTGTTTAGAATATAAAGCAAGGGCTTAGACATGCCATTTAGGCTAAGCCTCGAAACGCGTAAGCCTTTACAGCTTCTGGGGACAGTCCACCCTTGGATCTCGATGCTGAGGACTGCGTACCTTGTTTGATATGCTTTTATCAAGAACTCGTTTGTGAGTATTTTAACCTAACTTTTTAATAAACCTTCAAAAGGATAATGCACTAGGCCGGTGCACCCTTGTGTTTGCTTGTCATTTTCAGTGATTCCAGTCTACCCTGGTCGTGTAAGGGGCAGCAAGGCTGAAGCTTTCCTGTGTTGCTGTGTCACTAGCCCTCAACAGCTGCAAGATCACAGCTGAGGTGGATAGAGGATTACACTACTCAGAGCGCAGGGAACTGGTGTTTTGCACCAACTATTCATGGGATAAAACATATTAGCAGACAACTGCAAATAAACAAAGTGTCCAGAATTGGAACAAGGACCAAAAGGAGGGATATGTGTAATAAAATTGCCCCTATACCTGAAAGGTTGAAAATGTATACTTTATTTGCATACGAATATACAAAAAAACAATACTTTGTCGGGGTACATTCTACCCTGTACTGTGATGCAGCGCATAAATACACTACATGACAATACATTTTCAATCATACAAATAAATACATTCATTCTGCGGTATGATGCCTAATGTGTTGTGTGGAGTATTGATACCCCAAACCATCACATTATGCATGACGCCGCATTACCCCGAATGCATATAACTAGAAGACAGTTACTGTACGTTAAACTTTGCATGCATCGTTCAAATCAGATAACATTTCATTAAGCAACAGGTGTGATAGGGGTGGGGGGGTGGGAGAGAGGGGTTAGGGGAGGGGAATGAAATCACAAGCCCAAAGCTTTATTGAATAGACAAAGACACACAAGGGAGAGTGGGGGGAGGGAAAATCTTTAGACCTCCTCTTCCTCCATGAGATCCATCAGGTTATAGTCTCTGAGCAGACTGTGAACCAATTTGTGACAGTCCTCAATGGACATCCTCTCCCGCTGGTGGATAAGGCGCTTTCTGGCGCACCATAAAGCATCCTTAAAGCAGCACAACACCCGCCAGGCGTTGTCAATGTCCTCCTGGGAAAAAGTTCCACAAAAAAGTCCATTCAGCACACCAAAATGTGTGACTTCCTGATGACGCTTACAGCGAAATGCATTGTGGTCTAGACCAGTGGTCCTCAACTCCGGTCCTCGGGGCCCACTAACAGGCCAGATTTTAAGTATTACCTTGGGGAGATGCAGACTAGAATACTGCAAACACTGAGCAGCAAATGAGATCAAGTGTGATGTAATTTAGTAATGTAATTTAATCTTGAAAACCTGGCCTGTTAGTGGGCCCCGAGGACCGGAGTTGAGGACCACTGGTCTAGACTAAACCCAGAAACACTGAGAGACAGCGACGTCACTTCTGCCTAGGGCATTGGAACGCACGCCGACCGCTGCCACGCTACAAGGGCTGCACAGAGGAGCTTATACTGTGCAGAGGGACACAAACAGTGTAGTTACACCCCCTTGATCAGCAACTAGTGCTTTTACCCAGGTGGGCACAATAAAATGTAAGCATCCAATTTTAAAACATCATTTTACTTTCATATGAATAAACAGTATTACACTATGTTCTGTTTTCCCATTGTTGTTCTATATACACCTGTCTGAGACCAGCATCCAAGGGCTTGGATATAAGGAGGAGAGAGGGGAAGGATTTATTCCTGTGTCTTTATTCATTCCCACTGAGATTATTAGCCATAAGAGATTTGATGTGGAATTGTTTGGTGGAAGATTGATCCATCCTAATTGATATTGAATACGGATCAAAAGGCGTTATAGGTCTGTGTGACCTGATGTAATCTGGTAAGCAGTTATTGATTACCATTAAACCAGAAGAGCATGAGGTGGACCACCTGAACTGAAGAATTCATTTGTGTTTATATTATTGCACGGACTACAGTCACCATTTGCACAATTAATGTGATTTATTACCCATTTTTATCACTTTTTTGTGACTACTATAGTCATCATTTGCACAATTATTTATTGTTCATTTATTATTATTATTTATTTATGGATATTTTTCTCACTATGATTGGGGCACTGTAAATATATTTTGTATACACCATTTATTATACACTAATCTCAAACACACCTATATGCGAGTTAATTTTGGCACATCCAGGACATTGTTTGAATTTCACGTTATTGTATGTCCCCATTTATATTACATATATAGTGTGGGCAACATTCAGATAGATCCTAAAGTATATAGATATATACTTACCACATAGAAAAATAATCACTTATACCAGCGCCTACTTCATTTTCCTATACACCAAAATGTGTGATGGCAGTCTGTAGGACTTAAGTCTCTAAGTTCAAGGCCCTCAACAGGCTCTGTGCAAAGGGGCACTCCCAGAAAACATGCAAAGCAGTTTCCTCCTGGATGATGCCAAAAGGGCAGTGTCTGTATCTGCACAGGTTTCTGGCATGCATAAATATCCTGAGCAGCAACCCCCCCTGGATTGCCATCCATGCCAGATCTGTTGCTGAGTCCTTTTGAAGAGACGTCCCTCCAGACCACTTTGCAAGTCGCTGAAGGGAGGCCTGGAACAGTTTCAACAGTGTCCATTGCTCTGATCAACTTGTAGATGTTTTTTGGCTTCCACAAGTGGGGCTTAACTCCATGCAGCTTCTGCTCCTTGATGAACTTGAAAGTGTCCAATTAGTACCAAGGAGTGTCCCAGTTGTAGGGGATGGAACTGTCCCATTTGTCCCATCCAAAGAAATGGGACATGGAGTTGCTGCCAGAGTCCAAAGTTCTGTCAACCAAAGTCCTGCGGATGCAGTTGCAGGCAAAGAACACCCTCAGCAATGTAGCGATTATCGGGCACGCCTTACCACCCTTAAGGGGTTCCTTGAACATGACTGTCCGCTTCACTCTGTCCATCTTGGAGCCCCGGATGAAGTGAAACACCACCCTGGTGATGGCATTGCAGGTGTTGACCTAGGGGGGCCAGGACTGGGCGAGGTACTACAACACAGGGAAAATCTCGCTGCGGAGTACCAGTGTTTTCCCTTTGATGGTGAGTTCTCTGAGGCTCCAAAGTCCGAACTTCTGTTTCATCTTGGACAGTCTCTCCTCCCAAGACTTCAGGGCTGCACCCTCAGCTCCAAACCAGACTCCGAGAATTTTGATGAAGTCCGCCTTGATGCCGAAGGGAATGGATGCAGGAGAAGGCAGGAACCACTTTCCGAAGAGCATGACCTCTGACTTCCCACAGTTGACCTTTGCCCCTGAAGCTATGCCGAAGTCCTCACAGGTCTGGACAAGTGAGTCAATGAAGTGCTGGTCAGCACAAAACACTTGAGAAAAAATATAGGTTGCAGCGCTAAAACATAAAATTAGTGAACATATAGTGCATATGATCAAAAATAATGAACTCAGTCCATAAAACTACAAAAAAAAGTCCATATGGATAATCAGTGTCAGTGTAAACAAGGTCAATCCTCCACCAGTGGTCTTTCACCCAAAAACAGAAATGCGCACTCACCAGACCATGTTGCTGTCTTATTAGGACAGCTAATGCGTTTTTGTATATTATACAGCAGGTCTTGAGCCAGAAAGCAAATCAGAAGAGAAGATGACACCGAAGAAAAATCCTTCAAGTACTCCAACCAGCAGGAAGTTATATCAATAGATATGCAAGAGAGAAAATGCTTTCCATAGTGTAGTATTTATTTAAAAGACAACTAAAAACAAGAAAAAGCCAAACACAAAGGTCCAATGTTCAGAACATCACTTACATAAAAAGCCACCAGAACCCACAATAGCACTGGTGGCTAGGACCTCTGGCATGTAATACTGCTCTATGGTCGCTTTGAGTGAAAACGCTTCCTCAGGACAGAACACTGTCACGTCATCCATGTAGAGAGAGCACTTGACTTCCCTTCTGTCCAGACCTGGTGCGGTAATCCCTCTGATCTCTGGGTTCCGTCTGATGCATTCAGCGAAGAGCTCTATACAGCAAACAAAAAGCAGAGGCGAGAGAGGGCAGTCTTGTCTGACCCTGGAGAGCACAGGGAAAGAGTCAGTTTTCCAGCCATTCACCAACACCGTACTACAGATATCATTATACATTACATTGACATACAAACAAAACATTTCCCCAAGACCAAACCTGCACAGAGCTCTGCACATAAACTCATGGGAGACACGGTCAAAAGCCTTTTCCTGGTAAAGACTGACCAGGGCCACATGCACACGGCGGCCTTGAATGTACTGGACCGTGTCCCGGACAAGCGCAAGGCTGTCCGCAATCCTGCAACCAGGAATGCCACAAGTCTGATCCGGGTGGGTGATCTGTCCAATTACAGATTTCAGCCTGTTGGCAAGGACCTTGGTGAGGATTTTGTAGTCCACGTTCAAGAGAGAGATGGGATGCCAATTTTTCAAATCCCATCTCTCCCCCTTCCGCTTATACAAAACCGTGATCATCCCCTCCCTCAGCGAAGGAGGCATTGTGCCCTCCACCACCATCTCCTCATAAAGCTTGACGAGGTCCGGGCCCACGAGATCCCACAGCGCTACATAGAGCTCTGCTGGGAGACAGGGGTCCTGCCTTGCCTAAAGGATCTGACAGCAGAGTGCAGCTCCTCCAATGCCAAGGGGTGTTGATGGCCGACGAACCTGCAGGATCAATTTGGTTAGTGATACCTGACCAGAAGCTGTCGGTGGCAGCCATGTCCGTTTCTTTAGGGGAGTAGAGGTTGGTGTAGTAGTCGTTGACCACTTGCATCACAGCCTCCTTCCCCTTCTGGAGTGTTCCAGTCTCGTTGCACAGCTGTGACAAGGGTGTATGTCCTGAGTGAAGTTTCCTGAAAAAGAAAGAGTTACACTTCTCACCTTTCTCAAGATTCTCCACCTTGGCATGGAAGACAGGGTGCCTGGATTCTTCCTCAAAGTGTCCTTTCAGGCTCTTCTTGGTGTCCTCTAGGTCCTGCCTAACGTCCCAGCCACAGTGGTGAAGCTCCTGCAGTGACTGCAACTGACGTTGCAGTCTCCTGAGTTCCCTCTTCCTGGCACACACTTGCTGGCGTCCCCTTGCCTGAAAGAAGCTGCGCAGCTTAACTTTCACAAACTCCCACCAATCGCTTACCTTTCCGAAGAATCTCTTGTCCTCCTTTCAGGTAGCGTAGGCCTCCCTGAGCTCCTCCAGCAGTTCCTCATTTTCCCGCAGGGTACAATTCAGCTTCCAGGAGCCCGGGCTGGGGGAAAAGCCCTTGCCCAGGTCACCCCGAAAGTGAATGGCCCTGTGGTCAGAGAAAAAGCAGGGGACCATGGAGAACTCACAATGTCTATCCTGGAACGCACAGATCCATCAGGGCGCCACCACAAATAATTCACGGAACCTCTCCCTATGGATCCCATGGCGTCCTGCAAGGAAGCCTTCGTGATCATCTCCCTGAGCAGCCTGGAAGTAGTGTTGAGCTTTGCGTACATGCTGGAGCTGCGCTGGTGGTGAGGAGTTGGGTCCACAGGGTCTGGAAAAGTTGCAGCCACTCATTTATATCTGGGGAGGCGTACACGTTGATGAGCCTAACTATTAGCCAGAAGTACCAGCCAGCAGTACACGCTAGCAGTACTGGCCAGCAGTACCCACCAGCACCAGCCAGCAGTACCCACTAGCAATACCGGCCAGCAGTACCAGCCAGAAGAACCCACCAGCAGTACCAGCCAGCAGGACCCACCAGCACCAGCCAGCAGTACCCACCAGCAGTTGGAGCCAGCAGTACCCACCAGCAGTACCAGCCATAAGAACCCACCAGCGGTACTAGCCAGCAGAACCCATCAGCAGTACCAGCCAGCAGTACCCACCAGTACAAGCCAGCAGAACCCACTAGCAGTACCAGCTAGCAGTACCCACCAGCACCAGCCAGCAGTTTCAGCCAGCGAAACCCGCCAGCAGTACCCACCAGCAGTACCAGCTAGCAAGCAGTACCGGCCATCAGTACCGGCCAGAAGTACCCACCAGCACCAGCTAGCAGTACCCACCAGCAGTACCAGCCAGCAGTGCCCACCAGCAGTACCCACCAGCAGTACACACCAGCAGTACCAGCAAGCAGAACCCACCAGCAGTACCAGCCAGCAGAACCCACCAGAGTACCAGCCAGCAGTACCCACCAATACCAGCCAGCAGAACCTACTAGCAATACCAGCCAGCAGTACCAGCCAGCAGTACCAGCTAGCAGTACCAGCAGTACCCACCAGCACCAGCTAGCAGTACCCACCAGCAGAACCCACTAGCAGTACCAATAAGCAGTGCCAGCCAGCAGTCCCCACCAGCAGTACCAGCCCGCAGGCAGTACCCACCAGCAGAACCCACTAGCAGTACCAGCTAGCAGTACCCACCAGCACCAGCCAGCAGTTTCAGCCAGCGAAACCCACCAGCAGTACCAGCCAGAAGTACCCACCAGCAGTACCAGCTAGCAAGCAGTACCGGCCATCAGTACCGGCCAGAAGTACCCACCAGCACCAGCTAGCAGTACCCACCAGCAGTACCAGCCAGCAGTGCCCACCAGCAGTACCCACCAGCAGTACACACCAGCAGTACCAGCAAGCAGAACCCACCAGCAGTACCAGCCAGCAGTACCCACCAATACCAGCCAGCAGAACCTACTAGCAATACCAGCCAGCAGTACCAGCCAACAGTACCAGCTAGCAGTACCAGCAGTACTCACCAGCACCAGCTAGCAGTACCCACCAGCAGAACCCACTAGCAGTACCAATAAGCAGTGCCAGCCAGCAGTCCCCACCAGCAGTACCAGCCCGCAGGCAGTACCCACCAGCAGTACCAGCCAGCAGAACCCACCAGCTGTACCCACCAGCAGTACCAGCCAGCAGAACCCACCAGCAGTACCAGCCAGCAGTACTCACCAGCAGTACCCACCAGCAGTAACAGCATGCAGAACCTACCAGCAGTACCAACCTGCAGTACCCACCAGCAGTACCAGCCCTGGAGGACAGTCAGCAGCAGCCACCAGCCATACCATTGTATGCTGATAGGCCTTTATTTTAGGTACAACTGCTTTTTTATGCTGCAATGCTTCCCTTAAAAAAATAAAGAGGGTTTTTATTTCCTTTTTGGATTTTTTGGATTTTTAAAAAATTATTTTATGTTGATTGGGTCTTTTTCAGGGTTTATGGTGCTTAACACCGGGCATTCATATGTTACTAACCATCTGTTCTTGGAGCTGCTGACCATAGTTCAAAGGCCATACAGTGATTGGGGCTGAAAAAAAATATCTCCTAGGCTAATCTGCACAGAAATGAGCTGGGATCTGCAAACCCCAGCCTTACATCCTCCATAGCAGTTACCATTTTTCCCAATGCTTTTTAAAATGTATTTATTTAATTATTTTATATTTACAGTTGACCTAAAATTCCTAAAAGTAGCTAGACTCTTCTAATAGGGTTTACCTCTCCCTTCTTTCAAGGACCTCAATGGGTTTCCTTTTAAAGTTGAATTTGTCAACCGTCAAAATAGGATTTGCTGAACCTGATTTACTTGGTGAAATTAAAGTGGTCCAAGGGCCGCATACCTTTTTATTTGCATGCTGCAGAGTGCACCCATGACAGAATGTGGAACATGAACACACTGTCCTGTCCTGTCCTGTGTGTCATCTCTGACCATCCAGCAGCATCTAATATAGATCAATGCCACAGTTAAATATGGGGACAAGAATCTCCTGTGACATATTTGGCCTAATAAAGAATGGGTATCTATGTATGGAAGTATGGTACTTCCTTGTTAGGACATTTATGTAACATATAAGTCTTTGCAGCTCTAAAAATGGGATCACCTTTGAATGCTGGTAGGAGACCTTAGTGCATACATTTTCTGTGTTTTCGTTGATGGCATGATGAAAAAGCATAGCAGTGCACTGGTATGGATCAGGATACCAGATAACTATTGCACTGGGCAAATCAAATATTTGCCCAGGGGAGTAAATATTTGGGTCTCACTACTTTTTCTTTTTTGCATGTTTTCTAATCTCTAATGATTTATTTAAAGGTAAATCTTAGGAAAACTGGAAACAAGAAAATAAGGAGTTGGTCAATCAGAATTCCCATTTAATTTTCACATTAAAAAAAGAGATGTGAAACCTGACTGGATACTATTGCCGACAATTACAATGTTGTGCTAATTTTTGTTTGCCCATGTTTTCCGGAATCATCTGACAAGAGTTTATATTTATTGTACACCTAGAACTAAAGTATTGGTTTTTAAATAGAATTTTCTTTACAAAGGCAATACAAAGGAAACAAAAACAAGTTGGGCTCATGCCGTACCACAGAGCCACCAAAATCACACTCAGTACCTAAGGGGCTTCTTGTCTTCAGGTGAGGGACAGGCAGTTCTGCAAGGGATTCCTATTACTTTCAGACTTTAGAGTGATCACAAAGCAGACAGTAAGGCTTTTTTTGAATTTGGTGCACACTTTTCACCAACACACAACAAATGCATGGGGCTGCCATTATGAATGAACTTGCTTCTGTGAAAGAGCAGCATGTTTTTAATGCTTGGGCATTTGCATATGCCAAAACACATGGTTCCACAGTACCACACATTTTGATTCAGCACAATTTTTAAAATGGTGCAGGCACCTGTTTTGAACGTTTCCCGTGCATAGGGCAACCTAGTGAAATGAATAGGCTGCTCAAAATATGATACGCAGGAAAGCGCAGAAACATAAAATTAAAAAGTGTTCACACTTGGTCGTACCTTTGTGGTTTGAACGGAACCAAAAAGTTTTTTTTTTTGGTAATTATCGTTGCAGCAGAACAAAATGTTTGCATTGCACATGCACAATATCTCTTGACTTTCTTTTCTTTTCTCCCACTCCACATTGTGATTTGTTTTATAACTGCTATTCTTTCCACCACTTTTATTCTTCAGTCATAGTCACTGCCTTTATGTATTACTCCTAGGACTCATAGCTTGTGCTATAAAACGAGATCAATGAAAGCGAGTGACTTGAGTGTGGGTGATACGGATAGTGCACAGGACGAGCACTAGGATAATTTGAGGAAAACTCTGAAACATCTGGCTAATTAAAAAGCCATGTTTCCAAATTCTATTTTCTTTGTTCTCATCACAATAACCTTGCCATAAGTTTCATTTCCTACATTTCCTCCCAAATGCGTGGTAAAAAAAAAAAAAAAAACACAGACATACATTTTAGAGTTCATTCTCAAAAGTGTACTTTTAAAATTGAGAAAGCAAATGGATTTCTACATAGATCTATCACCGTTGATCATTCAGTTTATAAAATCCAATGGGAAATGGTTTGCCTAAAGCACATTTAAAATGCAGCAGGCACATTTTTCCGGATCTCTTCATGCAATTCCAGGCCACCCCACCCACCAAGGAAATATCAATCGTAGAAACTCACGTAACACTGCCCCCTAGAGGACTGCTGAGAATTGCACTTTCTGGATTCCCCTGGGTTACCCTTAGCAAACTGACAGCAGATAAACGGCAATGAAAGTTCTTGGCTCAGTCAATAATCAGTCCAGAGGATGTTGTTTTTCTGGTTTTATTGAGAACTTGGATAGGAGAAGGGATGAGTGGGATACTCCAACTATTAACTATTCACAGTCTTGAGGACAACTAACTGTAGAATGCGGCAAGGCCGCTGCTTCACTCTGTCACTGAAGTAAGAATGCTTTAAATGTTCTTGCTTGAATAGTCTCTAGATTTCTAAACTTGGCACCCCCCTTTACTCTCATTGCCTGTGTGCTGACACCCGTCTGCTGACTCTAGCCTCTGAAGTGGTCCCCTTCCTGGCAGACCCCTGGGCAAGTTCCTCTGTACTCATGGACACTGTTTTTCCAGAGTCACTAATGCCTCCAAACTCCACCAGTCAGCCTCCACTGGACCTCTTGGTTCAGCCACACTTTCTGGTTCACCAGGCCGACTGCCTGTGACCACCTTCCATAGCTTCAGAAGAGGAGACAGCCATCACCCTACTTCTGGGACTTGGCTTCCCACCCAAAGACCCCCTGTCTCATGTGCTCTTGGCTTTTATACCCTATCCCATGATGCACCTCTCACTGTGCCAACCCACTGGGACAGGTACAAAATCCTGTGCGTCATTGGCCAGGTTTCCTCCACTGTCCAAAAAACCTCCTCATTGGATACAGTGGGGACACTCCCTCAGCCCACATGAATCACACATAGAGCACACTGAGCAGGCCTAACTACTGATCAGGCTCCCCTAATAAGCAGACAGAGCAAACTATATTTTACCTGTCTAGCACCTATCTAGGTAGGTGCTACACTCATAAGAGATATATACCTAGAGAATGGACAACTGACAGCTGGCCAGAGGTCAGAGAAATAGAAGGCATGCATACTACATCAGGAACTAAAAAAATCAGTTACAAATTAATTTAATTAATCAATTAATTTAAAATAAACACATAATGGAAAGTCTTTAATTTTAAAACATCATTGAAGCGGACCTTCAGTCATTCTTTCATCTTTCCATCCATTAAATCTTCTGCCCTTGTTGTTTTACCTTTAGATAGTAAAAAATGTTTTGCTGCTAGTAAATACCTTATACAGCCCACTTCCTCTTTCTTGTCTGGTATTTAGCCTAGGCTAATGACATCATGCAGTAATGACACAAAAAAAACGGGTATGATGGCGCTCCCGGACAAAATGGCACAAAAAAACTTGGATGCTGCTCGGGATCTTAAATAATCAAACTTGTTTATTAAAATCAATTTAAAATAAGCTCCTAGTCAGGGAAAGCCAATGGTGTGCCAAGGGTGCAGTGCTCAGCAAACAGATGTGATACCAAAGGAGACAACTCCAAAGCAAGGAGGACCCAGAGGCAGGGAGACAACGCCTTACCACCTGTAAATCCTGAACGGTGTGGCACTTGTAGATGGACTAGCTGCCTCGGTCAGATCGGGAACCTTCACTGCAAATGTGCCTCCGGGCTGGACGATGCCTGAGGTGAGGAAAAGAGGCTGACGGGGGGGATGAGATGCTCAAACCCCTGCGAACAACTCCGGTGGCGGTGCGCGCCCGAGGTGGTGCGTCAGTCCCTGCTGACGTGGCGCCGGAAGATGACGTCACCAGGCGCCTGGCGCAGACGTGCGCACCGGGAACTGCAGCACCGATGTAGCCGGAAGTGTGGAGGCAGCTCACCGAGGGCACAGCTGTAGAGTGCAACCAAGGATCACCTGGCGGAGCTATTGGGGAATGCCACAGATAGAGGAGATGACATGTTTCGGGCCAAGCCCTTCTTCAGATCTCCTGTGGCTAACATGAGGGACAAATTTATTGAATGTAAAAAGGAAGAGGCGTTGCCCCCCACTCTCTGGCTCCACCTTGTGCCAAAACAATGTATACAAAACAAAAAACCAAACATCAACAAGACATAACATAACTTAACATAACATCAAATGTCAAAAATCAAAATATAGCTGAATATTACAAAACTGAGAAAAATGTATATATGATGAAAAAAAAAAAAAATAATAATTTTTTTAAAATAAAATGGATAAATAAATAAATGACAGATAACAACCTCAGACCCAAACAGGGTGTGTGTTACACCACAGTGTAAGCGTCGAGTTCCTCATTCAACCCATGGGGGGGCAAGGTATTTAGCTTATAAATCCAGAACGTCTCTCTCTTGCAAAGCAAGGAGAGACGTTCATTGCTGGACAAGGAACCCTTGGGTACGCACTCCACCGCCCACACCTTCAGATCTTGGACTAGGCCCTTATGATGGGTGGCGAAGTGACGGGGGACACGGTGGGGTGGTTTCCCGTTTTTGGTATTTAGTCCTTGTGCAATTCCCCTACGGTGCTCACCAATCCGTGTCCGCAGATGGCGGATGGTGCGGCCCACGTAGAGTAGATTGCAAGGACATTGTAGAATGTAAACCACATATTCTGTGGAGCAGGTGATAAATTGGCGTATGCTATAGCTCCTACCAGAGGAATCGCAGAAGGAATCACGACCATGTTGGATGAAGCAACACGTGAGGCACCCTCTCTTCCTACACTGGAAGATGCCCACTTTGTCACTGAAATATGACCTGATATCCAAGGGCCTAGTGGACGTGGATGCGTTAACTTTGCTAGGGGCTATAGCATTCTTGATGGTCCGTGCCCTCCTGTATACCACATGAGGAACTGCGGGGAGATGGGGGCCCAACCTGGGATCAGAACGCAATATTGGCCAATGTTTCTTCAAAATGTGGGAAATGTTTCTAAAGTTATTATTGAACCCGGTAATGAATCGGGCTTGAGGGATGGTTTGCATTGTGGAGGTGGGCCCAGGTGGACGGAGAGAAAAAGATTTTTGGAAAAAGGTTTCCCGGAGGAGTTGGTCCAAAAGGCCTTCATTGAGTGCAGGGACATATCTTCTCTCCGTCCACCTCTGCCCACCTCCACAATGCAAACCATCCCTCAAGCCCGATTCATTACCGGGTTCAATAATAACTTTAGAAACATTTCCCACATTTTGAAGAAACATTGGCCAATATTGCGTTCTGATCCCAGGTTGGGCCCCCATCTCCCCGCAGTTCCTCATGTGGTATGTTGATGTTGATGGGGCACTGGCACACTGTGACAGATGTGCATGAAGCACTGTGGTACCTTGTGACAGATGATGGGACAATAGTACACTTTAATAGATGTTGATGGGGCATAACTGTTATATTCTTTCTATTTTATTCTAATGCTTTTCTATTGTATTCTTTTCTGTTATATTCTTTTGTATTATTTCCTATTCTATTATTTTCTATTCTATTCTAGTCTTTTCTATTCAAATTCATTCTATTGAAATTTGAATTTTGGAAGATAGTTATAATATACCCTTCTTAAGAAATTTGAATTTTAAATAGAATGAATTTGAAAATAAGAGAATAGAAAAGACAAGAGTTTGCTTTTGATTCAAATTTGTTTTCAAATTCAAATTGAATTTCGTCCAAATTTTGGTTCGTTATTTCGGATTTGTTTAAATTAATTATTATTGTAGCTCTGTAATTCCGAGACATCCGAATTTCTGAATAACGAAAAATTCACCCGAATTTTGATTTGGAAGGAAACGCACCGCATATGTCTAGTGTGTGTCTGTGTGTGTGTATCTGTGTAAATCCAGGAAGTGAACAGTGAGCAGTTTTAGCTGCCCACAGTTAAAATGTTTGCAGCCAGAATTAGTGTAGGGAGATTTCTGCAGCATATTTGGCAAGTACAGAATTACAGTATAAATATAATATCATCTAAGGTGGTTGGAGGGAAGCTTCAGAATGGCAAATATGTTTTTATACAAATGATGTAAACAGACTGCAATTCCTCTTTAGGGCCCCTTTCACACAGTCTGGCCCGTCGGCGGACTCCGTTTTTCTCAGCGGGGGATCGATCCGCCGATCCCCCGCTTTGCAGGCAGATGGCTGCTCTGTCTTCGCGCTGTGTGCGGAGACAGAGCTGTTGGGTCCCCGCTCTTCTCTATGGGGGAATCAGATGGGAACGGACCGTCTGTCCATTCTCATCTGATCCCATCCGATCCCATCTGCTGGACGAATGGAAAATAGGGTTTTTATCCATCCAGATTTGACAGATCGGATCGGATTGGATGTCAGCGGACATGTCTCCACTGTCTTCCGATGCCCCATAGAGATGCATGGGGCATCTGTTCAGTTTCGCCTGAAAAACTGACAGGCGGATCTCAATGGTCCACCTGTGTGAAAGGGGCCTTAGGTGTATTTTATTTAATGAAAACAATTAGTGTACCTGAATCTGACCTGCTTTCTGCTACTTTCCATTGCCTGTACAGAAGAGTTTAGAATAGTTTAGACTGAGAGAGGGAAAGGCAGCAAAAGGAGCCAATCAGTGGTGCTGTGTTAACAAGTAGAATGCTGATTGGAGGAGAGAGCAGAGTGACAGAAGCATGAGCTCATCAGTGGGTTGCTTCTCCTTTCACTTTCCAGACCAATAAGTATTACTTAACAGGGAGAAAAAAGATCTCCAGACCTAACAGATTGGCTTTAGCTGTATTTCAGACGATGTAATTCTCATTTCATCTGTGCATTTAGCTGCTTTTATTTCAACCAATTATGCTTTTAACAGATGGCCATTTTACTAATATGTATAGCATGAAAGGTACATAGAGGTATGAAAATAGTTGCATGGTTTATGTTAATCAGAATGTTAAGCTTATTTTTTTACAGCTGAATTTTAGGCAAATAGCTAAATACATAACTAAACCTTCTATACATAACCGTTTACCTGTCAGAGAATTTGTAATTGTGTGCAGCCAGTCTTGTGATCCAGATGCCCCTTCAAGATAGCAGAACCAGGTGGGTGACTTCATTTTTGTTTACTGCAGTCAAGCAGTAGATGTTGGTGACCAACCTGCCCCCAGCCTGTTATTGGGCTAGGAAGAAGTGGCAGCACTTGAAGCTCTCTCCTCCTGTGTGTTTGAATGGCATACAGAGTGCTGCTTCTCCCTCTCTCCCTCAATGTGTTTCTGATGCTGTGCACATGATTGCATTTGGCCAATGAAAAAGCATAATCATTTATTTATGCTAGTTCTGGTAATTATACATTTACATACAGTATATAAATGTATAAATAAGTATAATAATGTGGTTAAATACATCCACTGTCCCCCCAGATACAAATATCTTTTTATTTATTTTTTACTTTTTATTACAGTCCCTTGTTTGTCCACCATTGAAAAGCCCTAATATCTAGTCCTGGGGGGAACTGCTGGTAATGGAATAGGTGATCCAAAGGCCTGAGTTTTGAGATAAGTGCAGGGTTTGAGGACACAGAATTGCACGGATACAAATATCTTTAGTAAAATTTCTGCTTAAAGAAAAAAATCGAACAGTAACCCAAAAACAAACATTTATTATATTGCAGCTTACCAATCTTAGGTGTGATGTCTGCATTAGTTTTCTTTTTTAGGCTTTATTTTTTTATTTTCACCTGGTGATCTAAACCAGTAAGTCTGTTGTTTTTTCAACAGAACAAGCTCTCTTGCAGATGTAGCAGTTGCATGAGTACTCAACCTGTGGCCCTTCCAGCTGTTGCAGAGCTACAAGTCCCATCATGCTTCTGCTTGGGAGTCATGTTTATAACTGTCAGTGCCTTGCAATGCCTCATGGGACTTGTCCACAACAGTTAGAGGTTCACATTTTGAGCACCCATGTGTTAGAGGAAGATCAACTTTTATCTATATATGTAAAACCTGCCTATAAAGAGTTAGTTGGAGTTCAGCTTTACTTTGTTTATCTAAGTCTGCTAATACATCTAACACTCCCTAGACTGAAAATGCTGCTCTCCAAAGGCATCTCTGGTGCTCCTTCATCCAGAGTGGAGGCACTCTAATACAGAAAATGTGTTACTGGCCAAGGTGAAAACAGAGGGAAAAAGCCTAAAAAAAAGAAAACGAATGCAGCCAACACATCTAATGTTCGGTAAGCTGCAATGTATTACATTTTTGGTTTTGGGTTTAATACTGATTTAGGTCATATATACAATGTCATGGCTTTACATGTGTGATACAACAGCTACTTATAGTGTAAAGCTTCCCAAAGGCTGAAGAAATCAAAAGTTTATGCAGACAAATATAAAAGATGGGGGTGACCAGCGCTATGGAGTTATAAGAAAGAAATCCAAAACAATTGAGAAGGTGTAAGCTGCCAACAACCAAACCCACAGGGGTTAGAAAATGAGATAAATGCAAGGAGGTTGCAACGGCGTTACCTTTAAATTAAAGGTAGCGCCGTTGCAACCTCCTTGCATTTATCTTATGCAGACAAAAACTCACCGCCCTCAGGTCAACCTGACATTTAAAAAGTTATAACAGCAAACAAAAAAATGGTTTGGGATTGGAGATAGTCTTTAACATCTGGATATTGCAAAAGAATCAAAGTTTAATATCCAACAAAACAAATATCTGTACAAGTGCCAACCTAGTAAAGTTCTGGGTACCAAATTTCTAGGTGAAATATCTATGTGAAATGCATATTTTAATAAAAATAAATCTAATTAATGCTGAGTAGTCCAAATCTGCTCTAAAATTCATACATTTTGCTGGCAAATTGTCATCGCTGGTAAGACAGTCCTCAAAAACATAGTAAAGTCTGTAGTCAGAAAACTACTTAGAAAATACCTCTCTAAAAAATCTGTATGTTTCAAGTTTACTATTGTAACAATAATCTGTGGATAAGCTACATAAAAATCCAGAAGCTAAAGCTGCACAGTCTTATGTTCAGGGAATACAAAGTACTGCATTCCAACATCAAAACCTTATTCTGACCATTTTGGAGGGTACACAATATATCAGAGTGAGCTGCTTATATAAGTTGAAGCCTGCATCAGGCTTTTCAAGAAAGCATACTATATATATATATATATATATATATATATATATATATATATATATATACACACACTGCTCAAAAAAATTAGAGGAACACTTTGAAAACACTTCAGATCTCAATGGGGAAAAATCTCATGCTGGTTTTCTATACTGATATGGACTGGGTAACGTTATAGGAATGAAAGGATGCCACATCGCTTGATGGAAATTAAAATTATCACCCTACAGAGTGCTGAATTCAAAGACACCCCAAAAATCAAAGTGAAAAATGATGCAGCAGGCTAGTCCATTTTGCTGAAATTTCATTGAAGCAATTAACCACTTTAATACAGGGCACTTCCCTCCCTTCCCGCCCAGGCCAATTTTCCCCTTTTAGCGCTGTTGCATTTTGAATGACAATTGTGCGGTCATGCAACACTGTACCTACACCAAATTTATGTCATTTTCCCCCCACAAATAGAGCTTTCTTTTGGTGGTATTTGATCACCTCTGGGTTTTTTCCTTTTTGCTAAACAAATAAAAAAAGACCGAAAAGTTTGAAAAAAAAAAAAAAGTTTTTTTGTTTATGTTATACAATTTTGTAAATAAATAAGTTTTTTCCTGCACTGATGAGCACTGATGAGACTGCACTGACAGGCACTGATGAGGAGGCACTGATGGGGCGGCACTGATGGGGTGGCACTAATGGGGTGGCACTGATAGGCGGCACTGATATGCAGCACTGATAGACACTGATATGTGGCACTGATAGGTAGCACTGATATGCAGCATTGGTGGGCACTGATAGGCGGCACTGCTGGGCACTGATAAGCGGCATTGATGGGCACTGATAGGTGGCACTGACGGGCACTGATAGGTGGCACTGATGGGCACTAATGGGCACTGATAGGTGGCACTGGTGGGCACTGATGGGCACTGATGGGCGGCACTGATTGGCACTGATGGGCGGCACTGATGGGCACTAATGGGCACTGATAGGCGGCACCGGTGGGCAATAATGGGCACTGGTGGGCGACACTAAAGGATGGCAATGATGGGCACTTGTGGGCAGCACTGATAGGGAGGGCACTGGTGGGCAGCACTGATGGGGAGGGCAATGGGGGGCTCCCTGAGCCCTGATTGCCATCCCTGGTGGCCATAGTGGGCATCCCTGGGGTCATAGTGGGCATCCCTGGGGTCATAGTGGGCATCCCTGGTGGATCTAGTGGCATCCCCCCCCCCGAGGGTCTGCACTGGTAATCAATGATCTGATTACCAGTGCCGACCCCCCCCCCCCTGTCAGGGGAGCCGCCGATCGGCGCTCCTTTACTCGTGCCTGTCAGGCACGAACTAAGGAAAGCCGATCAACGGCTGTTCCTATTTACTATGTGACCAGCCGTGATTGGACACGGCTGATCACATGGTAAAGATGGGTCATAGTGGGCATCCCTGGGGTCATAGTGGGCATCCCTGGTGGATCTAGTGGCATCCCCCCCCCGAGGGTCTGCACTGGTAATCAATGATCTGATTACCAGTGCCGACCCCCCCCCTGTCAGGGGAGCCGCCGATCGGCGCTCCTTTACTCGTGCCTGTCAGGCACGAACTAAGGAAAGCCGATCAACGGCTGTTCCTATTTACTATGTGACCAGCCGTGATTGGACACGGCTGATCACATGGTAAAGAGCCTCCGTCAGAGGCTCTTTACCGAGATCGGAGATGCAGGGTGTCAGACTGACACCTCGCATCACCGATCGCCGCTCTGCGCGCCCCCGGGGGGCGCCCAGAGCTGTGTTATCCTGCCGCCGTCATATGACGTCCGGTCAGGATAACACAACCACATTCCCGCCGTCATTTGTCTATAGGGCGGGCGGGAAGTGGTTAAAAATGGTACTCAGTAGTTTTTATGGCCCCCACGTGCTTGTATGCATCGATGGTATCAATTCCTGCATACTCTCTCCACATGAGGCCGGGCATTGACGTGTACCAGGAGGAACCCAGGACCCACTGCACCAGTTTGGGGTCTGACAATGGGTCCAGATTTCATCCCAATACCTAATAGCAGTCAGGGTGCCATTGTCTAGCCTGTAGATGTCTGTGCATCCCTCCATGGATATTCCTCCCCAGACCATCACTGACCCACCACCAAGCCAGTCATGATGAACAATGTGATAGGCAGCATAACATTCTCCACAGCTTCTCCAGATCCTTTCACATCTGTCACATCTGCTCAGGGTGACCCCTGCTCTTATTTGTGAAAAGCACAGGACTAGTGTTGAGCGAACACGGACTGTATTATTCGTGTTCGTACCGAATAATTGGATTTTTGTTACCCGAACACGGACCCGAAAACTTTACTGTATGTTCGGGTTTAAAATCCGTGTTCGGTCATTTTATTTCCGGGTTTGTATGTAATGGCGCGCTTTTAATGGCGGGCTTTCAACAGCCAATCAACAAGCGTTTAACTGGTGTGCCTTAAGCCATCCCAGCCATGCCTACTAATGTATTAGTAGCTGTGATTGGCCATCTGAAGCATGTGACCATGTCTTTATAAGTTCGAGACCGAGCGCCGCTGCGTCATTCTGCTGTAGTATAGGGACAGAGCACACATCATACGTGCTGGCTGCTGATTAGGGACAGACAGTCAAAAATTATATTGTGTCCGAAAAGAATTCAGGGACAGGTCGAAGTGCTGCAGGCAGGGCGAGTTAATAGGGCATTTTAGGGCGAGGCTGGAGAATAGGCAGGGTCAGTTTTCTACATCAATTTTGCTGTGTGGGGGGTTTGCAGTGCCAGTGACCGATCTTATCGATCATTTTAGGGCGAGGCTGGAGAATAGGCAGGGTCAGTTTTCTACATCGATTTTGCTGTGTGTGGGGTGGTGTGAACACAATCTTTTTGCCCGCTGAGGAGGAGGGAGAAAAAAATCTCAAAAAGTCAGTTGTGTGCAGCGTTTTTCCTTCAGTGCTGCTGACTGTGATAATACACTGCTGTGTTCACATGTGCTATTATTGAGTGATTTTAAAATTTATACACTTTTTTTCTATTCCACTATTCAATATACACCCTTTTGGGTTAAAAAAATTAAATTGTGGCATAGTCTGTACTAATCTATTTAAAAATTACAAACTTAAAAGGGGAATTTTCTTTTGTTTTTCCCCTTCATAGCCTGCAGCAGAGCTGACTGATATAAGACACTGCTGTGTTCACATGTGCTAGTGATTTTAAAATTTATACACTTTTTTCTATTCCACTATTCAATATATACACCCTTTTGGGTTAAAAAAAATTAAATTGTGGCATAGTCTGTACTAATCTATTTAAAAATTACAAACTTAAAGGGGAAGTTTCGTTTTTTTTTTCCCTTCATAGCCTGCAGCAGAGCTGACTGATATAAGACACTGCTGTGTTCACATGTGCTATTGAAAAATCACCAATTTTATATCATATTTTCTATTCCGCTATTCAATCTACACCCTTGGGGTAAAAACAATTAAATTGCGGGATAGTCTGTATCGGTACGTGTGAGATACACCTTTCCAATTTTTGGGGCGCATCTCATACCGCCGAGGATTGCAGGGTACTTCAGTGTGCCTCCTGCCTGTTCCGAACTCCTCCTACTCCTCATCCTGCCTTTGGGGTACAAAAAATAGTAATCGGGGCCTAGTCTGGGTCTGTACGTGTGAGATACATACACCTTTTGATATCATATTTTCTATTCCGCTATTCAATCTACACCCTTGGGGTAAAAACAATGAAATTGCGGGATAGTCTGTATCGGTACGTGTGAGATACACCTTTCCAATTTTTGGGGCGCATCTCATACCGCCGAGGATTGCAGGGTGCTTCAGTTTGCCTCCTGCCTGTTCCGAACTCCTCATACTCCTCATCCTGCCTTTGGGGTACAAAAAATAGTAATCGGGGCCTAGTCTGGGTCTGTACGTGTGAGATACATACACCTTTTGATATCATATTTTCTATTCCGCTATTCAATCTACACCCTTGGGGTAAAAACAATTAAATTGCGGGATAGTCTGTATCGGTAAGTGTGAGATACACCTTTCCAATTTTTGGAGCGCATCTCATACCGCCAAGGATTGCAGGGTGCTTCAGTTTGCCTCCTGCCTGTTCCGAACTCCTCCTACTCCTCATCCTGCCTTTGGGGTACAAAAAATAGTAATCGGGGCCTAGTCTGGGTCTGTACGTGTGAGATACATACACCTTTTGATATCATATTTTCTATTCCGCTATTCAATCTACACCCTTGGGGTAAAAACAATAAAATTGCGGGATAGTCTGTATCGGTACGTGTGAGATACACCTTTCCAATTTTTGGGGCGCATCTCATACCGCCGAGGATTGCAGGGTGCTTCAGTTTGCCTCCTGCCTGTTCCGAACTCCTCCTACTCCTCATCCTGCCTTTGGGGTACAAAAAATAGTAATCGGGGCCTAGTCTGGGTCTGTACGTGTGAGATACATACACCTTTTGATATCATATTTTCTATTCCGCTATTCAATCTACACCCTGTTTGAGTGTAAAAAATTAAATTACAGCATAGTCTGTATTGGTACATGTGAGATACACCGTTTTATAAAATTTTTCCTATTCCGCTATTCAATATACACCCTTTTGGAGTGTAAAAAATTAAATTACGGCATAGTCTGTATCGGTACATGTGAGATACACCTTTTCAAATTTGTTTGGAGCATCTCCTTCCACCGACGAGGATTGCAGGGCACTTCAGTTTGCCTCCTTTTCCGAACTCCTCCTACTCCTCTTCCTCATCCTCATCCTGCCTTTAGGGTACAAAAAATTGTAATTGGGGCCTAGTCTGTGTTTGTACGTGTGAGATACACCGTTTTATCAAATTTTTCCTATTCCGCTATTCAATATACACCCTTTTGGAGTGTAAAAAATTAAATTACGGCATAGTCTGTATCGGTACGTGTGAGATACACCTTTTAAATTTGTTTGGCGCATCTCCTTCCACCGCCAAGGATTGCAGGGCGCTTCAGTTTGCCTCCTGTTCCGAACTCCTCCTACTCCTCTTCCTCATCCTCCCTTTAGGGTACAAAAAATTTTAATCGGGGCCTAGTCTGTGTTTGTACGTGTGAGATACACCGTTTTTTCTATTCCTCTATTCAATATACAGCCTTTTGGAGTGAAAAAAATTAAATTTGCGTCATACTTTGCATATTTGACTGTGAGATACACCCGTTGTATTTGTATACTGTTTTTCTATTCCGCTATTTAATAAACACCCTTTTGGGGTAAAAAAAATTAAATTGCGGCATAGTTTGCATATTTGACTGTGAGATACACCCGTGCGATACTGTTGTTGTTTTGTTCCGCTATTCAATAAACACCTTTCTAGGGCAAGATCATAAATAACAGAAATATGAGGAGACCGTCAAATAGGGGCCGTGGCCTGGGTCGTGGTGCTGCTGGTAGAGCTCCTGTTGCAAGGAGAGGACGTGGTTGATCTGTGCCAGCTACACGCACAAGTGAAACACCTTCCTCAAGTGTGAGTAGGCGACAGAACCTGCAGCAGTATTTGGTAGGGCATCATGCGCCTCTAGAAGTGATGAGGCCAGAAGAAGTATAGGCGATAGTAGATTAAGTTGCTGACAGTGCCTCCGGTTCCTTCACATTGTCTCCCACCCAGTCTACTGCAGAAAGGTCAGAGTTGGCACCTGCAGCCAATGTCCAACCGTCTTTCACCTCACCCCCTTGCAAATCAGGCAAGCAGTCTGAGCCCCAAGTCATGCAGCAGTCTCTTGTTCTTTTTGATGACTCTGTCAGCAGGGTTTCCCAGGCCCATCCACCTAGCCCTGCCCCAGAAGTGGAAGAGATTGAGTGCAGTGATGCCCAACCACTTATTTCTCAAGATGAGTACATGCAAGGACCATCGCAGCACGTCTCCGATGATGACGAATTGCAGGTGCCAACTGCTGCGGCACTCAGAATTGTGGAGACCGACAAGGAGGACAGGGGTGAAGACTGGGTAGAAGATGATGTGGAGGACAATGAGGTCCTCGACCCCACATTGAATGAAGGTCATGCAGGTGACCTGAGTAGTTTGGAGGAAGAGGCGGTGGTCGCACAGAGCCACCAGCACAGCAGAAGAGGGAGCAGGGTGCAGAAGCGGAGCGGCCGTGCCCTAGACACTACGCCTGCTACTGCCCAACGCAGCAAGTGACCGAGCGCACCAAAGCCAGCTCAAAGGAGTTCTCTAGCGTGAAAGTTCTTCAGAAAATGTGCTGATGACAGGACACGAGTGGTTTGCACCCTGTGCAATCAGAGCCTGAAGCGAGGCATAAACCTTCTCAACCTGAGCACAACCTGCATGATCAGGCATCTAAGTGCAAAGCACGAGCTGCAGTGGAGTAGACACCTTCAAAACCAAGAAAGGTCTCTGGCTCCTCCTGCTTCCTCTTCTGCTGCAGTCTCGGCCTCTCCATCCACCTCTGTAGTGATACCGGCACCTGCCACACCCAACAGACGATCTGTCGGCAACACCACCACCTGGGTCACCAACCATCTCCACAATGTCCCGTGGAAGCGTTCAGCTTTCCATCTCCCAAACACTTCAGAGGAAGAGGAAGTACCCCCCTACCCACCCGCGATCCCTGGCCCTGAATGCCAGCATTTCAAAATTCTTGACCTTTGAAATGCTGTCATTCCGTCTGGTGGAGACGCACAGTTTTAAAAGCCTTATGTCGGTGGCTGTCCCACAGTACATCGTGCCCAGCCGCCACTACTTTTCCAGGCAAGCCATCCCTTCCCTGCACAACCAAGTGGGGGAAAAAATCAGGTGTGCACTGCGCAACGCCATCTGTGCCAAGGTCCACCTAACTACGTGGACCAGTAAGCATGGTCAGGGGCGTTATATCTCCCTAACGGCACACTGGGTAAATGCAGTGGCGGATGGGCCTGAGGCGGATAGCAATTTGGCGCATGCCCTTCCACCACTGAGGGTTGCAGGGCGCTTCAGTGTGCCTCCTGTTCCTAACTCCTCCTACTCCGCTTCCTCATCCTCTACCGCCTCCTCATCCGGTCAGCGTAACACCTTCACCACCAACTTCAGCACAGCCAGGGGTAAACGACAGCAGGCAGTTTTAAAACTTGCCTGTTTGGGGGAAAAACCACACACCGCGCAGGAGTTATGGAGGAGCATGGAACAGCAGACAAATGAATGGTTGCTGCCAGCAAGCCTCAAGCCCGGCCTGGTGGTGTGCGATAATGGGCGAAATCCCATAGCAGCTCTGGGCCTAGCCGGTTTGACGCACATCCCTTGCCTGGCGCATGTGCTGAATTTGGTGGTGCAGAGGTTCCTTAAAAATTACCCCGATATGTCAGAGCTGCTGCAGAAAGTGCGGGCCGTCTGTTCGCACTTTCGGCGTTCTCACCCTGCTGCTGCTCGCCTGTCAGCGCTGCAGCGTAACTTCGGCCTTCCCGCTCACCGCCTCATATGTGACGTGCCCACAAGGTGGAACTCCACCTTGCACATGCTGCAAAGACTGTGCGAGCAGCAGCAGGCCATAGTGGAGTTTCAGCTGCAGCACGCACGCGTGAGTCGCTCTGCGGAACAGCACCACTTCATCACCAATAACTGGGCCTCCATGCGAGACCTGTGTGCCTTGTTGCGCTGTTTTGAGTACTCCACCAACATGGCCAGTGCCGATGACGCCGTTGTCAGCTTAACTATCCCACTTCT
>NC_138770.1:206479953-206632453 GCF_965119305.1 Pelophylax lessonae
ACCAGAAAATTGAGCTAAACTATGCATATTCCTACATCAGACGACAGTGCCACAAGTTGCTGGAAGAAGTTCACAGTGATGATAGAACATCATTTGTAAATCTTATGAACCATTTATTGCTGGAGGGTTCCTAGATGTTTTGCAAAGTAATGTGGTGCAGAGTACTATAGCATTAAAATAGTTAATGTAGCAGAATGGAAGTAATTATCGTTTTGTCACCAGGAGATGATTAATGAAGGAATACACAGATAAATCAGATTGGTAATGGCTCTATGCTGAGCCTCTGTTCATTTTGGTTTATAAGGAGAGGAGCAAAGAGTGCTCTGGCTGTAGGTCATAACTTGTATAAATTAGAGTGTAACTCCACCTTTTGGAAAAAAAGAAAAACTAAAATCAATATTGACATAGATATTGAATATTACAAAGTATTTTTATCTTTCCTCTAAATTAACTGCCAGTAAAGGGCATCTTTAAAATAGTGCATATTATTTTGTTCCTCTGCTCTTCTAGGAACATAATTTATCAAGGAGACAAATACAAATGTGGCTGGTTTGCTGCTCTGACTGATAAGCTTTGTACCTATGTTATCCTCCCTGTAGAACTTGCAATATTAAACATGTTTTAGCAGTTCTCATGAAAGGGTATTAATGTTACCTTGAAAACACAAGCAAGTTTTATTTATTATTTTTTAAATCTTTTCAGTATACAGAGCACCTGTAATGTTTTTATGACAAAAAGGCATGGAAGCTTAGATGCCCAGCCCAAAATTCAATGTACTTTTTTCTGTGTGCATAATGTGTACAGAAAGAGAAACACAATGCCATGTGCAGGCTGGAGAGGTTTGTTTATAAACAAATCTCCTGCCTGCTTATGATCACCATGATTGGCAATAAAAGTAATCACAGGATTAGGAACCACATCTCTTTCGATAGTCTAAGACAGTGGTCTTCAAACTGAAGCCCTTTGCTTGCCTTTATCCGGCCCTTGGGGCAATATTCCTTCTACTGATACTATACACTATTCTGCCATATGACATTAAAAATGGGGCATAATTTCTCCTGCTGACACTCATCAATGGGGCACTATTCCTCCCAATGGTACCAATGATGGAACACTATTCTTCCCTCTAATACCAAATGTGGCGATGTTTACTGCAACTGATGCCAGGAAAATCCCCCCCCCCCCCCCCACTGGCCACATTTCAGCCCCTGTAAGGTCTGAAGGACAATAAACTGGCCCTTTGTTAACAAAGTTGGGGGACCCCTGGTCTAAGGCCCCTTTCACATGACCAAACCGATCAGGTCTGCCTGTTCGTTTTTCAAGTGGACCTGATCGGGCCACCCATTCTCCTCTATGGAGAGGCGGATGTCACCGGAAATGTGTCTGCTGACACCCGTCTGTCATCCGATCTGACAAGATCTGTTAAACTGACGTATGGTGATACATTTGCCATCCCTCCAGCGGGTCGGATTGGATGGGATCAGATGAAAATGCACATGCTGTCCATTGTTCATCCGATCTCCCCATAGAGGAGAGCAGGACTCGGACAGGTCCGTCTCTGCACAGTAATCAGAGACAGACCTGTCATCAGCCTGCTCAGCAGGGATCAACAGAGCGATCCTCGCTGAGCTAGCGGAGTCCACTGAGCAGATCTGCCCTGTGTGAAAGGGGCATAAGGCATGCAGCTGTCACTGATGGCTTGGTCTCTGAACTAGCAGGTGCACACTGCTTGCTCAAAGCTGCAACATAGAATAACATTCTCTCTTTGCAGGAAGCTGTGCCAGAGAACTTTCATTTACAGACTGTCATTATCAAGTAAATAAGCAATGTGGAAATTTCGATGTAACAGTTAAACCTGAAGGGCTGGACTCCATATTTTTTCAAGGTACTGGCAGACTTAAAACACCATGGGGGGGAATGTACACCTATGCATCAAAATTGGGGGTGTTTGTGACAGATTCATGTTCCTGTTGGGAACAGGTAAATTAATCTGTCTTAGGAGGTAGCAGCACTGAGGCCAGAGTGTCTATATTGAGTAATGAACACTCTGTCCTTAAAGAAGCTCAGCATTATTGAGCTCCTTCCCTGTCCACTGCATCCATCACACAGACAGACGCATGGCCAAGGTGTTTTATTGTTGGGTAGGGAACTGAGAGATTAGAACCCTGGCTAAGGAATCTGCCCACTGTTCATTGTCAGCAAAAAAGCAAGGTGGATCTGATGGAGAACTAGTCTCTGAGTTTCCCATCAGTCTCCCCCCACCCACCCAACAGAAGCTGCAACCAATGGACACTAGTTCCTCAAAAAACAAATGTAAATAAAATGTTACTAGGCTATTTCTTGCACTGGACAAATGTTTTTTATTAATTTAAAATGGAAAATCCTGCATTCCGCAGCTAGATGGCACTAAGGAGGATATTTACTAAAACTGCTGCACTCAGAATCGAATGCAGCCAATCAGCTTCTATCCTCAGCTTGTTCAATTAAGCTTTAGCAATAAAACGTTGAAGCTGATTGGTTTCTATGCAGAGCTGCACCAGATTTTGCACTCACCAAATTTGAAAAAGGCAGCGGGTCTTTCTTACATTGATAACTAGATACATAGTTAGTCTAACTAAAAAAAGACACAGGTCCATCTAGCTCAAGCAATAGAGGGAAAAAAAATATGCATACATATACATACCCACATATATATATATATATATATATATATATATATATATATATATATATATATACAGCTGCAAGAAAAAGTATGTGAACCCTTTGGAATGATATGGATTTCTGCACAAATTGGTCATAAAATGTGATCTGATGATCATCTAAGTCACAACAATAGACAATCACAGTCTGCTTAAACTAATAACACACAAAAAATGAAATGTTACCATGTTTTTTTGAACACGCCATGTAAACATTCACAGTGCAGGTGGAAAAGGTATGTGAACCCCTAGACTAATGACATCTCCAAGATCTAATTGGAGTGAGATGTCAGCCAACTGGAGTCCAATCAATGAGATGAGATTGGAGGTGTTGGTTACAGCTGCCCTGCCCTATAAAAAACACACACCAGTTCTGGGTTTGCTTTTCACAAGAAGCATTGCCTGATGTGATTGATGCCTCGCACAAAAGAGCTCTCAGAAGTCCTACGATTAAGAATTGTTGACTTGCATAAAGCTGGGAAGGGTTATAAAAGTATCTCCAAAAACCTTGCTGTTCATCAGTCCACAGTAAGACAAATTGTCTATAAATGGAGAAAGTTCAGCACTGCTGCTACTCTCCCTAGGAGTGGCCGTCCTGTAAAGATGACTGCAAGAGCACAGTGCAGACTGCTCAATGAGGTGAAGAAGAATCCTGGCAACTAAAGACTTACAAAAGTCAGATTAAAATTAAAATTTGGGACAAAGCTAAACAACTTCAGTGAGCCTTGGGTTACACTAACTTTAGCCCGATCTGGGACAATAAGACTTATCCTGAATTGAGTAATTTGCGCTAGGCGGACAGATGGCGAGCATATGGGGTGACTCACCTTACATATGTTTTGCGGGAGGGGTCCCTACTGACTTTTGAGCAGCTTAAGGAGCGCTTCTCTCCGCCGGACAGTATGCGGTTTTATTATTTCCAATTGCGGCACGCGCTTCGGGCGCAGGCAGCCCAGGGACAGCTCTTCCTATCCCCGACCCCTGTTTTCTTCCTTGTGCAACAGTATACGGACACCAAGGGCTTCATTTCTGGCTGCTACGCCTCTCTTCTGGGGTTGTTCTTGGAAAAATACCTGAGTCCGGCTTGTGACCGTTGGAGCGAGGATGTGGGGGAGATCCCAGGAGAACTGTGGGAGGAGGCCTTGGAGGTAGTTCGTAGCTGCTCTCTCAATGTCTCCCATCAGGTGTCGCAGCTTTACATCCTACTAAGAGTGCATCACACCCCCCTGAAGCTACACGCCATGGGTCTTCGTGACAATGATCTCTGTGGACGATGCTGAAGAGAAACGGGGGACTTGATTCACTTGGTGTGGAGATGTCCAAAGTTGCACAGGTACTGGTCCACGGTGATATCTGCCATTAATGGGGCTCTGGGGGTGGATATCCCTAGGGACCCCAGACACTGTATTCTTGGGATGCTGGAGTCGATAGTGGAGGATAGGTTTCTGAGAGAGGCCGCCACTCGGGCGCTCTTTCAGGCCCGTTTACTTATCCTAAGACACTGGATAGCACAAGAAGCACCTACGTATAGGATGTGGCTGGAACAGATGGCTTCCACTTTACGTATGGGGAAGGTTGTATACCAACATAGGGGGGTGCCTCAGAAATTCTCTAAGGTATGGGGTGCATGGTTAAACAGTCCGGGCATGGCCCCTGATAATCTCGTTCTGGACCGTTTGTTATTATAATTCCTGGAGGTGGTACTCTTGTTAATTGGTAATTTTTGGTTCACTTGACGGGGATGGAGGAGTTTCTTGCATTTCCATATACTCTGTTCTCTTTTATGTGGATTGAACTGTATTTATATACGATAAACTTGGAGGGTATGTAGCTTGGTGTGGACTATGCAATGTTTATGGTTTGCTGTTGTCGTCCGACAATGTTTCTCTTATTGAATGTCATGGTGTGAATTTTTCTCAATAAAGCTTTTTCTTGATTTAAAAAAACAGACTTACAAAAGTCACTGGCAAATGCTGACATCCCTGTTAGCGAATCTACAATACGTAAAACACTAAACAAGAATGGATTTCATGGGAGGATACCACTGCTGTCCAAACAAAACATTGCTGCACGTTTACAGTTTGCACAAGAGCACCTGGATGTTCCACAGCAGTACTGGCAAAATATTCTGTGGACAGATGAAACCAAAGTTGAGTTGTTTTAAAGAAACACACAACACTATGTGTGGCGAAAAAGAGGCACAGCACACCAACATCAAAACCTCATCCCAACTGTGAAGTATGGTGGTGGGGGCATCATGGTTTGGGGCTGCTTTGCTGCGTCAGGGCCTGGACGGATTGCTATCATCGAAGGAAGAATGAATTCTCAAGTTTATCAAGACATTTTGCAGGAGAACTTAAGGCCATCTGTCTACCAGCATAGAAGTAAATCAACAACAGAATGCCTTAAACAAAAGAAAATATGCCTTCTACAGTGGCCCAGTCAGAGTACTGACCTCAACCCGATTGAGATGCTGTGGCATGACCTAAAGAAAGCGATTCACACCAGACATCCCAAGAATATTGCCGAACTAAAACAGTTCTGTAAAGAGGAATGGTCAAGAATTACTCCTGAGTCCTGACCATTGTGCACGTCTGATCTGCAACTACAGGAAATGTTTGGTTGAAGTTATTGCTGCCAAAGGCGGTTCAACCAGTTATTAAATCCAAGGGTTCACATACTTTTTCCACCTGCACTGTGAATGTTTACATGGTGTGTTCAATAAAAACATGGCAACATTTCATTCTTTGTGTGTTATTAGTTTAAGCAGACTGTGATTGTCTATTGTTGTGACTAAGATGATGATGATCAGATCACATTTTATGACCAATTTGTGCAGAAATCCATATAATTTCAAAGGGTTCACATACTTTTTCTTGCAGCTGTATAATATACTGTTCCTCCTTGCACAAAGGAGCAAATGCCGGTCCTGCTGATGGAAATGGAATAAGGACCTCATAAGGCCCTGTCCAGCTCTCCTAGAGTAGCTGCCTGTCTCCTAGAATCTCCTCCATGCTCTTGAGACTGTGCTGGGAGACACAGCAAACCTTCTGGCAATGGCATGTATTGATGTGCCATCCTGGAGGGGTTGGACTGCCTGTGTAGGGTCCAGATATCGCCTCATGCTACCAGTAGTGACAGACTTGTTAGTTATCAAGGTAAATATAAAAACCTTTTTTGAACAGTGGGAATGCCATGTCCCAGACAATTTTTCCACTTGTGCCTATGTAGGTTGGGCACTTACGGGCTGGAGCTGGGAGTTTTTGCCTTCCTGCACGCGAAAGACATGCATATATCTCATGGCTCTTTCACAGAGCTTGTTCAATTGTCTGTCTGTTTTTAACAAGAGAATCTCTCTTTTACCTGTCATAGCCCTCCCCCACCTTCCCCTATTCCAGCCTTTATTATTGTCTAACCCTATTTGACATATTTGCCCCATTTTATTCTAACTCAATCCTCCCCCCTAACACAGCAGACTCCTTTCAATTTAAATGCAAACCATCTTTAGCATACAGGTTGTACCAGTTGTACCCTAATGAAACGCCAGGCACGTCCTTGGAACCCAAATCTTTCCCTCTTACACCAAGTCTGTAGCCATGTATTTAGCTTTCTAAGCTCTCACTGTCTTTCCTGTGTTGCACATGTAAATAATCATTCTAGAAAATATAACCTTGAAGGTCCTTCCATTTAATTTCCTGGCTAATGCTTTAAATGGTTTCCTAAAGATCCCTATCTGCCATGTATTCTGTCATTGGTCCCAACATAGTCCAAGACAGCTGGGTCATGCTTAGCCCCTCCCAGTAAATTGTCTACCTGGTCTACCATATGCTAAACCCTAGCATTTGTCAATCATTCTGCACAGTTGATACAGGCAATTAAATATTCTTATATTATAATATTGTGTTATTATTATTCTTAATCCTCCTGATTATAGAATCCCTATTACCACCAAATTAAGTGTTAATTTCTAATACAAGCATTTGGTTTTGAAAGGGGCAATAAACCCAAACCAAAAATTTATTATATTGCAACTTACCAATCTCGACATGTGGTGGCTGCATTGTTTTTTTTTTTTTTTTTTTTGCCCCCTTCCCCTCTGTTTTCACCTGTATTAGTGGGCACAACTCTGGATGAATAAGAAGTGGAGGTACAGCTTTTTCAGTCTGGGGGGGGGGGGTAGTGTTGAATGTATTATGTATTAGCAGATTTAGATACTTTAACAAAGTAAGACCAAACTCCAGCTTACACTTTATAATCAGTTACAGCACATATTTATTTCCTTTTGAAAAGGTTTTGCCTGAATTTTTATTTACCCCTGCCAGTGCTAGGTGGTTTGTCTCATCCATGTAAATATTTTTTTTTTTTTTTTTTTTTAATTTTTACATTTATTGTTTTTTTCAATACATTACATATTAATTACATAAAATCCACCAAACATACATCAAAACCTACAAACAATACTCTCAAAAGCATATAGCAGTACTCTCCTGGCCTCCCCCTCCCACCCTCACCCCCCCCTAAAAAAAAAAAAAAAAAAAAAAAAAAAAAAAAAAAAAAAGTGAGTTAATGAAAAAAATTACTACTTCTATGATCCTCACATCTTGAGGAAGTTACCTTGCATCGTGAAAAGAAGAAAAAGAAAGAAAAAAAAAAAAAAAAAAAAAAAAAAAAAAACCCCAAAAAAAAAGGTGAATTAATGAAAAATTTACTACTTCTATGATCCTCGCATCTTGAGGAAATTACCTTGCATCGTGAGAAAAAAAAAAAAAAAAAAAAAAAAAAAAAAAAAAAAAAAAAAAAAAAAACCCCAATCGTGTTACAATTCCTTCCATTGTATTCCTCCTGCATATATATATATACTGGAGTTATTAAATTATTGTGCTCTGTGAGAGAAAAAAAAAAAAAAAAAAAAAAAAAAAAAAAAAAAAAGGAGAAAAGGAAAAAAAAGGGGGGGTAATCCCCCCCCTGCACCATCTTAAGTGACATAATTATTATGTGCCACATCATGATACTCCCCCCTACCCTCCCCATCCAAATTCAAAAACACACATATAAATTACTTAACATCCCCCCCCCACTTCATGCCAAAAAAAACACAATACACACCCCAAGGAAAAAAAAAAAAAAAAAAAAAAAAGAGAGAAGAACGGGGAGGGGGGGGCAGATGAAAGAGAAGAAGAAAAAAAAAGAAAAACCCCCCGCCTCCCCCTCGCCCTAGAGGGTGGGAAGCTCAGCCAATTTACCACTCTACAATCATCATTCTATATCATCCTCATGTATTCCATCTATACTGTCCCTCCTGACGCGCACGTCAGGCTTCTAAGGATCCCTCCACTGACACTCCGTAAGGGGGGCGGGATCAGGGGGAAAAGGACCTGAAAAAAAAAAAAAAAAAAAAAAAAAAAAAAAAAAAAAAAAAAAAAAAAAGAAAAAAAAAAAAAAAAGGGGGGGGGAATAGAGGAGACGGGGAAAAGCCCCTTCCTCTACTCTCTAGTCCCCTTCCCTCTCTCCAGTCCACCTTCCTCTGTCCCCGGTCTCCTGGACTTCCTATTTCCGTATTTAGCTTATCAGTCGTAAATATTCCTCTGAGCACGTATATTGTGACCATGCCTGCCATCTAAACCTACAACGTTCTTCCCTGCATGTACGTGCGGCTGTTAACATTTCCATCCTATGAATTTCCCCAATTTTGGCAACCCATAGCCGCACAGTAGGCGGCTGTGTTTGTCTCCACAATGCTGGTATGCAGGCTTTAGCCGCATTCAATAAGTGCGGCAACAAAGAGTTCCTATAATTCTTTACTGAGCTCCCCGTGCCATGTAATAAACACAGCACGGGGTCATCCCGTACCTTGGTCGAGGTTAGGTTCTCTGTTATACGAGCCACCTCATCCCAGAAACTCCTTATTGCTGGGCACGTCCAAAAAATATGCACCATTGTTCCACCCTCCTCTCCGCATCTCCAGCACCTATCCTGATGTTTCCTATCCATTCTGTGTAGTGTTGCTGGAACACGGTACCATCTAGCTAACACCTTATAACTGATTTCTTGATATCTACTAGCTATGGATACCTTATGAGTCAGTCTCAAGATTTTATTTATTTGTCGCTGATTAAAGGAGATACCTAATTCTCCTTCCCATTTTTGCAGGAATTTAAGTGGTTCCGAATCACGCGATGTCCCCAGAAGTGCATATATATGTGATAGTGCATGTGGTATTCTCTCCTCTGCTCTACATAAAGTCTCAAATGGCGTTAGGGGGCGTGGGATATAGCCTGTCTTCTGCATTTGTTTTAAATAATGTCTAACCTGGTAGGCACTGAATGCATCTAAATTTACTTCGGGCCATGCTAGCATTTCTGTCATCGTAGGTGGTTCCCTGTGGGTCCATATGTCACACAATCGTCCTCTACCCCCATTAATTAAACCTATAATTTTAGCATTCGTTCTACCAGGGGGAAAGTTTATGTTATCCCCTAAGGGGGTCATTGGTGATATTGTTGGTGCTACCGAGCTATTTTTTTGTGCTTTAATTGCTTCGCTTACCGTCGCCCCTATCGTCGGATGTAAATGTATTTTATCATTTTTTAATATCGGAGTCCATGGGGCTAAGGCCACTGTTGTATTCATGGCCTCCCTTTCCAATTGCACCCACTGTTTAAAGGTCCCACTGCCGTGCCATTCCATCACTCGCGTCAGGTGCGCTGCTCTATAATACCGCAACAGATCCGGTAACCCTACTCCTCCTCTCACCTTCGGGAGGGTTAAGATCTGCATCCCTATTCGCGGGGATTTTCTGGCCCACACAAAATTTCTGAACACTGCCCTTGCCTGTACAAAATATGTCATCGGGATTGCTATCGGAACAGCCTGGATAGCATACAGTAACCTAGGTAATACGTTCATTTTCACTGCGCTGCATCTCCCAAACCATGACAAAAATAGTGTCTGCCATCTTTGTAGATCTGCTTTAATAGATTTTAAGAGTGGAATGAAATTTGCCTCAAACAAGTCCTTCGGATCTGCTGTAATGTGAATCCCCAGATACACCACCGATTTCTTATTCCACTGAAAGGGAAAGGAAGATCTCATATGGTTCCATCTAGTCCCTAAAATAGACACATTCAATGCCTCTGACTTCGACACATTTATTTTGAAGTACGATACTTCCCCATACTCTCTGATAGCCTTTAGGATTGATGGTATTGTTCTGTCAGGGTTTGTAACATAAAAAAGCAGGTCATCTGCGTAGGCTGCCACTTTATGTTGACCTCTACCCACTTGTACGCCCTCTATTTCTGCACTTTGACGGATTTTGCACAGTAAAGGTTCTAACGCCAAGACAAAAATCAACGGCGATAGGGGGCAGCCTTGTCTAGTGCCATTTTTTATCTTGAAAAAACTTGAGCACCAACCATTTGCCCTTACTGCCGCCGTAGGACCGGAGTACAATGATAGGATACACGTCATCATCCATTCCCCTAGGCCTAAGTGTGACAGGGTGGCCCGGATAAAATTCCATGCCACCCTGTCAAACGCCTTTTCCGCATCAACTGATAGCAGCATCATCGGGATTCTCCGCAAACGCACATTATATATCAAATCTATTGTTCGAATAGAGTTATCCCTTGCTTCTCTTGTAGGGACAAAGCCGACCTGGTCGAGATGTATTAATTGTGGTATATATGGCAGGAGTCGATTTGCCAATATTTTAGAAAACAACTTGGTGTCTAAATTTAATAATGAGATTGGGCGGTAACTCCCGCACACCGCGGGGTCCTTCCCTTCTTTCTGGATCAATGTGATGTAAGCTCTCAGAGAATCTGTCGGCATGACCCCTCCCTCCCCGATGTAATTTAGATGTTCCAAAAGGGGGGTCTTTAAATTTGAAAAAAATTGCTGATAGTATAACAGTGATAGTCCATCTGGACCTGGGGCCTTGTGTGGTTTTAACTGAGAGATAGCTGTTTTTAGTTCCTCTTCTGTTATCTTTCCTTCTAATGCCAATGCCTGTTCTGCATCCAGCGATGGCATATCTGTCTTTTTGATATAATTGATCGCCTCATCGAAGCCAGCACCCCCCCTATCAACTGATTCCGATGAGGCGATGTCATATAACTTCTGGTAGAATTTGCTAAATTCTTCGGCAATCTCTGATGATCCATATTTCATTTGTCCCCCGCCTGTTTGAAGTTGTGCAATTACCGTCCGTTTCTGGGGCCCCCTTAGGGCTCTGGCTAACATAGTTCCTGGTTTATCCGAATATTCGTAGTAATGTCTTTTTTGTGACACCAGTACTCTCATGGCTTTTTCATAAAGTAACTCGTTGAGTTTTTCCCTGGCCGCAGTCAGGGGCACTAGATGTTCCATCGCCATCGATCTTTTATGAGTGGCGCTTAATTCTTCTATCTGCGCTAGCAGCTCTGAGATCTTCTCCTCCCTTTCTCGTTTACGTTTTGCTCCCATTCTAATCAACACTCCCCTAATGACGCATTTGTGGGCCTCCCATATGTTCGACGGAGTAACTTCTGGTGTTTTATTTTCCTGGAAATATTTTGTCAGTTCTGCCTCTAACTCTGCTCTTGTCTCTATTCCTTGCACCAGTGATTCATTCAGTCTCCATGATGGTGGCTTTACTGGACCTGCCTCAAAGTTAATTATAATGTGGATGGGGGAGTGATCCGACATGGAGAAAGAGCCAATCTGTGAGGCCACTACTCTAGACAGATCGCCCCTTGAAATTAGGATGCGATCTATTCTAGAGTACCTATTATGTACTGACGAATAGTAGGTAAAATCTTTTTCACTTGGATGCATAATGCGCCAGGGATCGACTAGGTTGAGGAGTGTGATTTCCTTACTAAGTTTTTTAAGTCGGGCATATGAGAGATGTGATGTACCTTGTGATGTATCTAAGAGTGGCTCTGCAGCGTAATTAAAATCCCCCCCCATGATTACCAGCCCTTCTTGAAAGTTTAACATTATTGGTGCCACCAGTGTTAAGAATGAAATCTGATTCTGGTTAGGGAAGTACACATTAATCATAGTAATCAGCCTTTCACCTATCTTACCCTTTACCATCAAGTATCTTCCTTGTGGATCAATACAAGTTTCTAAAAATGTCCATGGAACCTCTTTGGCCACCAATATGCTAACCCCTTTTGATTTAGGAATAGGGGTGGGGGCGTGATAAGACCATGGGAAATCCTTATTTTGTAATTTTGGGATAGATTCTTTTTTAAAATACGTCTCCTGGCAGAAAACTATCTGCCCATGGTTTCGTCTCATGTCTGCCAGGAAGCGTATTCTTTTTTCAGGTGTAGACAACCCTCTAACGTTTAATGACATAATTTTCACTTCCTGCATTTTTCCTGTCTCAAATGATTCTAACCAATTTACTACTTTACTTCTGAATTTTCTTACTCAGCTGTCTTCCTCCCTTTGTCCCCTCCAAGTGCCAATGGCTTTAGGGCTTACTAGGCCTAGGATTTATCCAAAGTCGATAAACTGATCCCTCTGTACAGAAAGCCCCCTAGACCTACTCAGACCTAATAGAGACAGGGGGAGACCGAGTAAAAAAAAGGGACAGAGAGAGAAAGAAAAAAAAGAAAAAAGAAAAAAAAAAAAAAAAAAAAAGAGAAAAAAAAAAAAAAGACAGAACAACCCCCCCCTTTTCCACCCCCCCCCCCAAAGAAGTGCCAGTGGAGCGTGATCCTATTGGTCGACTCTCGACCCTGCGTAACTAGACGCAACCTATTTGGGTGGGCAAATCCGAGGATTCATACCGTGAACAGGAGCAAATCTAACACAACCCACAATATCTGTATCTCCTAATGAGTTGACAAATTAACATAAGCCTGTAGGTGCATTCATTTCCTCCAGTTTAGGATATAAAGAAAAAAACAAAAAGAAAAAGAAAAATGAAAGAAATAAACACACCGACCTCTGCAGGTCCATGTACCCTAGGCATCCGCCCCTGTGTTGCTATCTCTAGGGAGGATTGGGGTTCCCGTATATATTCCCCCCTACCTATACATTCCTGTATCCACCCGCTGTATCAGGATCCCTTTTCTTTTGTAATTACCAAACACATTATTTAACTCCTGAGCCCCCCTAGCTACCTAGTATTGGTGATCCTCCTCCCTCGACCCCCTCCCCCTCCACCATATCACGTATGTGCCCCCTCTGACCTGCTCTGTGCCTCCTATTGGAATTACTCTACCTTTTCTAATCACTCATCTGCTCGTTTCCAAACTCATAGGGCTCCTACTTTCGAAGACCATGCCCAGAGAGTTTTAGACCCAAGAGAGGAACCAAAGCACTAGACCAGCAGGACACCGAGGGGGATAAAGAGAGAACACAAATATAAAGGAAAGAGAACACCGCAAATTACTGCCCTTGAATACCAATTAATCCAGAATAATCATGGCTCCCCAATTACCCCTGGACCCGCATCCTCCCCCGACCGTGACCCCAAGTCAATCCCAGATTAGTCATATATGACTTATATTAATAATAGCTTTATTCTTGTATTGATATTCCTGGGTTCTACTTAAAAGCTGAGGGGCCCAGCCAGTCAGTGACCCTGATCGGCTGAATCTCTAGGAAGGCAAAAAGTCCTGGCAGTTGATCAGGCCAGCGCAGTGTAAAGGTCAGTTCCCCTTTCTTGACTTTTAGATGAAATGGGTGACCCCAGTGATAGATGGCCCCTGCCTTCCGAATTTCCTCCAGTAGGGGTTTCACTGCTGCTCGCATTCTTAGGGTGTTGCTTGATAGATCTGGTAAGAGCCGGATCGTTGCCCCTTCAAACTCAAAGGGGCCCCTATCCCATGCCTTCCTCATTATTTTTTCTTTTAAGGCGTAAAAATGTACCCTAGCCAGGACATCTCGTGGGTATCCCTCGCCCATGCTCCTTGGAGCCCTTACTCTGTGGACCCTGTCCATCTCAATTGCCTCCAACTGGGGTCTGTCCAGAAGGCTATTAAAAATCTCGGTCATTTTGGCAGATAGGTTGGGTCCCTCCACTGTCTCAGGTAGCCCTCTTAGGCGTATGTTATTCCGCCGATGCCTATTTTCTCCATCATCTTGTTGCAGCTGTATCATGATTAGCTGTTTGGCAAATGATCTCTGCGAAGACTCTATGCTCTCCACTCTCTCTGCCATCTGGGCCTGGTCTTTTTCCACCCCCTCTATCCTTCCATCCATTTTCTGTATCTGACCCCTTAAAGAGTTGATTTCGCTGGTTAATGAGCTGACTATCGAGGCAGCCATTGCAGTTAGATCTTGTTTCGTAGGCATAAGAGATATTAACTCTTTCCATTCAGGAGACTGTATTGATAAATTTTGGGGAGGGGGGGATTGTGCCGTTGACTGTTCCTTTCCCGCCACCGCCATCTGCTCAGCTGTGTCCGCAATGTTCTGAGCCTGTAATTCCTTACTGCTGTTATTATTTTTACTGTCTTTCTTTGATCCTGTGTTCCCTGCTGTTCCAGCCTTTGTTGGAGCCATCCTATACTGTTCCTCCACTCTTTCACAACGTGCTCCCCTTAAAAAGTAAGCGGAGATATCTGTGGACCGGCCTGGTCTCTTTATATTGTACAGTTCACTAGTCTGCATAGGAAATGGGGGGGGGAGAGCAGACATTTACCAGCGTCCGTATCCTTTATCCCTCATATTTCTTAATGGGATGTTATATCTTCCAACCCCCCCCTTTCCTGAACCTCCTCCGTTTGTGAATGTACTCGTGTGGCACGGCCAAACATACAGCTCAAGTTGTAATAGTCTCGGGACTCACCAAGGCCGGTCCCACCGTCTCTGCACGACCTCCAACGTACAGCCTGGTCGTTCCAAGACTCTCCACTCCGCTCTGGGGAAAAGGAGGCTCCACTCCGGTCTAGGCTCGGCTCCTTTGGAACGGCTGCTCTCTGGCGCGCGGTGTGTCACCACGTGTACTCCCTTCCGGGTCTGAGGGGGGAGGGTGCCGCACGCTGTCTGTTGTGGGCGGATGCCTGCCTACGGGTCTCTGGACTCTGCTACGGTCCTCCTCACGGCATCATCCTCTTGCTCCCTCATCCATGTAAATATAACATTTTGCTGGAGAGCACTTTTGAAAACAACTGACTTGCTGGCTGGATCCACCAGATGAAAATAAAAGAAAGAAAGAGTAAAAAAGTAAACGAATGCAGCCATCACATCTAATAATTGGTAAGCTGCAATATAATGAATATTTACTTTTTGGTTTAATACCGCTTTAGGGTGATGCCATTTCTGTAGTGGTAAAACAACCCACAATAAAAGATATGAACCAGGAATCTTGGCTGAAACCAGGAAAGTATCTTGGCTGAAAAAATAATGAAAAACAAAAATAGAAATAAAGCAAAAAGTGCACATTCAGTCCAACATACTCTACAGCCATTTAGTAAACATATTTCTGCATAAATAAATGTACTTTTATATACAGAACCTTTATTAGACTTGCCATGATTTGCATAGTTGATATGGTATTCAAGTTTTCCTTCTTAACATCTGCTTTTAATTTGTTACTAGTTGTATTATTAAACAACATGCTTAGTTTCCTAGTGATGTCACTTGTCCTGTTCTCTGATAGGCTGCCTTTACTGCGTGTATGTTGGTACTGTGAACCTTTCTTCTTCCTTTTTAATAAAACATCAGTGGAAAGCCCATGTATGACTAAGCGGCTCATGTTACTTTCAGGCTGCAGATATATGAAAATTTTGGCTTGATATTGTCAAGTATACCCTATATCCGCATTCTTGACAAAGGCCAGAGGTTATTCAATTCACGGGACTGATTTACCATTTCTTTACTGAAAAGCATGTAATGGTATACGTGCGGCATGCTCTCCAGCCTTACATGTGGGCCCAAAGATACATTTCAACTTAATTTCAAGAATATAATTTAGGTCAAATAAATGGCAGATGTTAGCTGGCTTTTTCAAAAGGCTGCCAGAGTTTGTAACGTCACTGTAATTACAGACGCAGTCAGTTAGCCACTTTTACACACTGACATTTGAAGGGGGAGAAATGCTTTCCGCTGTGCCCATCTATTGCTGTAGCTATACGACCGTCATTTAATGAAAAGGTCCCCTTCACAAAGGATTAGTAAGATTTCTCCTTCTTTCTCTACTCACTTCAGCCTTGTTATTGCCTTCTAAAATTACCTGCTGTCTAGCTCCTGCTGATTTCCCTTTAAATAGTTTTCTGGCAAAAGCGCCTGGACCCTCCATCCTTTGCTAATTTTGTCAGGTTCAGGCCATTTGACCCTATTGTTTGGAAGGTAATTGCTGCACCGATGAGTCATATAACCCCAGAGCCTCTCGTATGACTGTGGGTTGCTTTATGCATCTCGGTTTACAAATGCAATAAAAACAGCGTAAAATGAATTAAGAAGTAGCTGCAAGATCTGCAGGGCTAAATATCTATTTGGTTGAAGAGTCAAGCTTGTCGAAAAATAATTATCACTCAAGTACCATTGAGGGGATGATTTATTTAGACATGAGTCTACAAAGATGCAGAATAATAAAAAAGGTACAATATTTACTCTACTTTGTACATATATACACATTTTTTGCAGCTCTGATATTTAAATCATTCTTTTCATTTAGAAGACTACAGAGTAAATACTATAAAAAATGTTGCCACTAGCAACCAAGCAGGTTTCAAATATTTTTGAAGGAAAGTAAAAAAGGAAATTTACCCTTCCACCAAGGAGTGGTTTCCTAGATTGAATCACATAGAGCAGATGGAGGAACTGATCAATATCGCCCATGACTCCTTCTCTAACTTTGTGTCCACCTGGTACGATTGGATCCGCTTCAAGGAATCTGACTTATACACTTCGATTATGACTTCCGTTTAAATTACGGCAATGTGCATCTTGCGATGCATAGCTCCCCTTCCGTTTTTTCTCTCTCTCTCTCTCTTTTCCATCTTTCTAGTTCCAGGCTTCTCCCCTGTCCTTCTCTTGATTTAATTTTTTCTCTGTTACTGTCTTATTGTCTGAGGAATATTTTCACCTCTGGATGCTTCTCCGGGCTGTACACCCACTGGGCTGCATCATTCAGCTGTTTAGCTGTTTGTACACTCAGAAGTCCCCATCCGTCCTGTAATGCTTGCTTCAATCAACCTGGCTAAATCTCACCCTCCCTTAGTGCCGCAGTGGCACGTTAGACCTGCCTGGCTTTACCAAGGTGATTGTTTGTAACATTCCGGTACTTATTTTTTTATTATGGCTGTATTGCACAACTTCTCTGCCTCGAGACCTGACGTACTAAGGTTGTCTACCGAATGGGTGTATAGCCATTTTTCCTGTTAATTTTCTTGTCGTGCTCATGACTTGTGTGCTGTTCCGAATGCCATTTTGCTGTTCATTGTACCTACTGATTCTCAATAAAATGTTTATGGAAAAAAAAAAGGAATTTAAAAGTGGAACTCTAGCACACTTATTTCAGTTTGCTTTGAGAAGTGCAGATCCCCTATAGCTTCATTAGTTCCTATTACTTCCTTTCCAAGTAGCAACATTGCTATTAAAACATAAAGATAGTACAGTAGATATCTCCAATGAAGATTCAGATATAAAAAAAAAAGCATGGGGATCACTGTCTAGCTTTTCCCTATTCTACTAAATAAAATGTTTTTTTTTTTGTTGTTTATGTCCCATTTGGAGATTTTTCTGTTCACTTACTCTCCTACTGGCTATAGTTTAATAAGGGCTCTAACTCTTCTAGGGTCCTTCCTCAGTAAAAGATGCTAGAATAAATGATATCGACAATGTATGCATTTCACTAATATTTATTGGCTCCCTGTGTCCATTGAGATTTGGAGCCACGACCCACCCTCTCTCTCTCCTGATTGACTCACTGACTTTGATTGACAGCAGCAGGAGCCAATCATGCCCTGCTGCTGTGTCAGCCAATGAGGAGGGGAGACCTCAGCTGAGAAACTTCTGCAACATCACTGGGGAAAGATGGGCCCAGGTAAGTATTAGGGCACACATGTCAAACACAAGGCCTGCGGGCCGAATCTGGCTCCTCTCTGCAGCTCAGCTCAACTCTCTCTGTATCCTCATGCAAGCCACCCGAGACACCCAATCCTTCTAACAGGAGGAGAGACAGCCGTGCTCTCCCTCCTGGGACTCTGCCTACCGCCAAAGACTCTGCGTCATGCGTTCCCCTCAAACTTATACCCACTCCCAGAATCCTGTGCGGCAGAATCTGCCTTTCTGAGGGAGATACAGGCCTGAATGTGCCACTGATTGGGTTTCCTCAACTGCCCAATGAGAACCCTTCTCAAGGAGCCAGTAGGGAAACTCCCCAGTCTCAATAGCAACACCTGGGAGACATGACAGAACAGCTGAAAATCATGGCCCTGCTGTTAGACAGCCAAGGCCCACTATACTTTGCCTAGCACCCAGCTTGTAGGGTGCTATACTGCCTTGTTAATCATTTAGAAAAATATTTACCATTTTACAGTTTGCTGCTGTCTGGAGCCACAAACAATTAAGATCAACCTATCCAGGCAACAAATTAAGACATTTTAGATCATCTTTGAAAATAATTGGCCTATAAAGGCAGATCAAATGTTAGTTTGGAAAAGCAGTGAAACAGGATGAAAGATCTAGTAATATGATGGTTGTATTTGCATGTGCAGTGGCTCCATATCTGGAGATCTAGCCAATCATATTGTTACAAGCGTTTATATGGATAGCCTGTTTTGTATTGTAGCCTCCACTGAAAAAGGTCCATTGTTTGTCAACCAAAGACATAGGCAATCTTTTTTTTTTTTTTTAATTCATCATAATGATGAGAAAACATAAAGAATTTTCTGAAAGCAATCCCACCTTTTACCAATTATAAAAGGAAGTTGTAAAGTTGTAACCTCTTTTAACACAATGACAAAAAATAAATAAATCACAGTAATTCAGTTCTCTCCAATCTGGTTGGATTATGCAGTCTCAAAAAACGACATGTTGGTATCAAAATATGAGTTTTTGTAGGAAGATCAAAGTATTCAATATTCAAAAATTGTGAGGTGTGCACCACAGGTGGTACCTGTTCCCAGTATGGTTGGTACTTGGGTACAAAGCTGGGAGATTCAGTTCTTTCCAGTAAAGGCTACTAGTGGTAAGCTTGTTGAATTTACCTGCATACTGGATGTGTCAACCTTTGTGGCCTCTAGTGGGTGATACATTATTATGGGAAAAATTACAAGTGTATGTAAAGCCCAAAACTTTTTTTAGGTTTTGAAATCAGGAATCATTGAATTGCTGTCATTATTGTATTGCTTACTGTGTTTTGGTGAGATTAACCTTCCTGATTTCTCAGATAATAATGCCAGTAACAGTTTAGATGGATCACTTCTTAATTATATATCCTTTTAAAGACTTCATAGTTTATGTTCAAGGAAAAAGATTAAGCACAAGAAGGTACCAATCTTAATAAGGCAAGAATGTTTGCAAAACTTAGTCACCTGGTCTCTAGGTAAGGATTTCTACTATTATTTAGCAAAGGTATACAAGTAATGCAATAAAAAAACAAACGTATAATCAAGCACATGTATTATATAAAATAGGCAAATATCGGACAATTAAAGTGATAAGATGGTATACATTGTTTGCATCGAACTACACTATATTACCAAAAGTATTGGGATGCCTGTCTTTACACGCACATGAACTTTAATGGAATTACAGCTATAACAGCTTCTGGGAAGGCTGTCCACAAGGTTTAGGAGTGTGTCAATAGGATTGTTTGACCTTTCTTCCAGAAGCGCATTTGTGATTTCAGGCACTGATGTTGGACGAGAAGGCCTGGCTCATAGTCTCCACTCTTATTCATCCCAAAGGTGTTCTATTGTGTTGAGGTGCAGGCCAGTCAAGTTCCTCCACCCCAAACTCACTCATTCATGTCTTTATGGACCTTGCTTTGTGCACAAGTCCAAATAATTTGGTGGAGAGGGGAATTATGGTGTGAGGTTGTTTTCAGGGGTTGGGCTTGACCCTTTAGTTCCAGTGAAGTGAACGCTTAAGGCGTTGGCATACCAAGACATTTAAGGCAATTTCATGCTTCCAACTTTGTGGGAATAGTTTGGTGGATGAACCCTTCCTTTTCCAATATGACTGTGCACCAGTGCACAAACAAGGTCCATAAAGACATGGATGAGCGACTTTAGGGTGGGGAACTTGACTAGGCTGCACAGAGTCCTGACCTCAACCCGATAGAACACCTTTGGGAGGAATTCGATTGGGGACTGTGAGCCAGACCTTCTCTGAGGTCAGTGCTTGACCTCACGAATGTGCTTCTGAAAGAATGATCAAACATTCCCATAGACACACTCCTAAACCTTGTGGACAGCCTTCCCAGAAGAGGTGAAGCTGTTATAGCTGCAAAGGGTGAGCAAACTCAATATTGAACCCTACAGACTAAGACTGGGATGCCATTAGAGTTCAAGTGCTTGTTAAGGCAGGTATCCCAATACTTTTGGTAACATAGTGTATTCTAGTAGAAAAACTTTAACTCATCAAAACAAATGTAGCTGATATTTTTATGATAAATCCTTTATGATACTTTCTCTTTTATCAGTCATAGTTTGTGCATCAAGGTTTCTTTATTCCAAAGCACGTGCCACATTTTTGTAAGCAGTTTTAAAGTATATGAAAAACCTTTTGTATATAATTATATATTTTGTATATAATTATATAAGAAAACAACCGCACCCAAACAATCCACTTGTAATTATATAGTGATGCAGCTGCTGTCTCTTACCCACTGGGTTCAATACAAAACAATGTAAATATTAAACAGCGCCTGCTGATTCTACCAATTTCTATAAAAATGTGATATATATGTGCTCAATTTAAAAACACTTTTTTGTGCCACTTTACAATCCTAACAAAGCAGTATTACATTATAATTTACTCAGTCCAAGTAAATGTGCAATTCCAGCATATTCCAAGCAAAGGAAAGTTCTTAAGACGTGAATAAAGGTGCGATTAAACACCAAGTCGTCCCTCTATGTGATATTCCACCTTGTGCACATGTGACATAATCCGCACTCACCAAAATCCGATGACCCCTTGTTATATAACAAGAGAAGTCAACTGTGCTTTGGTGGTCACCCCAGGACCTGTATGGATCTCTTAATTGGCCTCTTCTATGGATGCTCTTTCCATCAGTATGTGTGAAGGGAAAATGTTTCTCTCTTTTATAGGTGATCACTTGACCAAGTCTCTCACTTGCTTAAGAGACTTAGAGAGATGGGAGTGGAGGCTCTTTGTGATGATGGGTTGGGGAGGGGGGGGGGGTGTTGTAGCAATACCAGAGCACAGGCACAGTCATTTGTGTACAATGCAGACAGAAATAAACTGTAATGAGCTGTACAAGGGGGCATGTCAGCAGAAGGAGATCAATACACTGATCTCCTAGTGAAAAGCTGTGCAGGGTGATGTGGCAGCACAAGTCTGACCACTGGAGCACAGGCAGACTGTATATGAGCTAAGCAACCCGTAGTTCCCAAGTAGAATGCACTACGCTGGAATGGATGTGCTTCCATGCCTAGCATGATCAGTTTGAAATAGGAAAGCACTGGCAGCACTGTGGGGACTGGCAGGACCACCAGATATTTTACACAAAGGAAGCAATGCAAAGAGAACCGGATACTTTTATACAAGTACATAGTACAACAGACACATATCAGGAATATAAAATGTTTAGGTAGCATACACTAATTGGCCATACTCTGTACTCCCCTAATTCTGGTTCCCTGTTGGACCTTATGTATAATTAGCTGTTCCTTTTTTCAGAGAATCCAATCCAAAATGAAGTGTTTTTATAGTCTGAACTTTGATTCATTGATACATCTGTATTGTTTTGAAACCTCTAATTTTACTTCTGCTTATTCTTCAAGGAGTTGTAGAGGCCATGGGACTTAGAAGTGACATGTACTTACATTTCTGCTTTCTAATTTTTCTGTAGGAGGCACCAGCCAATGTATTTTGGCATCTTGAACAGTTGCTCCTTGGGAAGTTTTCCACTGGAACTTATTCAAGCAATCTAATTAAGAGATGTCACTCCCCGCGTAGCTGGGCCTGATGTGCAGATGGAAGCCTCTCGTAAGCCCTGACTTGAGCGCCACAAACAAGCCAAGGAAGCCCATACCAGATCCAGCAGAATAGGAACACAAACAGGTCACCCTGGCAGAAGACGCAGGCTAATCTGAGGTGCAGGAACTAAGTGCTAACCGGAGTTCACCAGAGCTCCTGATGGCGGAGATAGGCTTTGCTGCATGTTAGGTCGCTGTCCTCAGGGTCGCCCTACCAGGAGGTGAGAAAATCCAAATCTGGTAGCAGATGAGCAGATGAACAGATAGGGATAAGGCAGGAGCGTGGTCAAAGGAATGAGCCGAGGTCAAGGCAAGCAGCAATCAAGCAAGGTAGGAGACAGGCCAGGTCAACAATCAGGATACAACAGGTTCAGGTACAGGAATACAGCAGCAGCTGCAGACAAAACAGCAAAGGACAAGTGTGGCTGCTTATATAGGCCGCTAGGCACCAAACATAATGGTTATCGTGTGCGCATGCGCACATATGTGCGTGGTCACGTGTGCGTGCCTTCGTGCATACGCATGCACACTGGCAAACGTTTGTTTGTGGCTGAAAGGGCACAAGTGAGTCTGTGCCTGCGCACTCCGGTGCGCCTCTGGAAAATTGCAGAACTATGACTAACTAGTATGTCCCTGACAAGGGGACTCCAGATAATATTGGGTAAACTAATCTTTGCTGCTGATCTGGCATGTCTTTGTGAAACACTTGGAAGTGCTATATCAAGGCAATGGGACATCTCGTCTGACCTATTAAAACCAATGGTCCTGTCTTAGTATTTAATTAAATTACTGTGTGCATGGTTATGATACAAATCTATGCTAATTGTCTCCTTGGTACTTCAGCTGTTCTGATTCTTTCAAGCATAACTTTTACTTTTTGGCTCTGTAACCTGCGAGGCAATAATTAAATTTACTGCAAACCACATGAGCACTCAAATTTGTAGAGGAGTTGGTCAGTTATAGTCTCCTTGTTTTGGCAGAACTTTGTTGTTTTGGACATTGCCAAGTAAAACAATTTTAGAAACTCAAATAGAATAGAGTACAGTAATAGGTTTGCAATGCACCGAGAAAGCTGTGTCATTTATTAAGCAATTTTAGACAGCAAGCAAAACCGCTTTGTGAGCTATTATTGCTTATTTGGCAAACAGTGCAACTACTCTAAAATCGCAACGTTTTTTTTTTTTCAAATTACCTCAATCTAAATTTCCTGTAATCTACTGCGGCCAGAATTCAGAGCGCCCCTCACGGGTTCCCTAGGAATGTACTTTCTGGAGCCTGTATTGTATAACTTCCTCTCTCTCTCTGGCTTATGACACTAGTTGAGATGCTTTTTCCATGGATGTGAAATGCAGCTTTTGAATTTTGAATTAGATCTTAGTAAAGTATGCACTCAATTGGACCTAAACCTCATCTTTAACTGTCCAGGTTTCAAATGCTGGATTTACCAAAGCTAACTAAGATGAAAGGGGAACATGATACCATCAATGAGAACATTTATAATTCAAAAAGTTCTATACACTTACTTAGCATGTTTTATATGCTTTTTAAAGGAAACTTTAATGTTTTTTTTGTCAGGTTTACTTTGGCTATACATTTTAAATCAATGCTTTATTTATTTACTATAGTTTTTGCATTACAAATGTAATAATCAACAATGGATTCTCAGGGTGCTATGAGTTTTCTAAAGGAAGACAGTAGCTATCTTTTAGGCCTGAAACTGTATCTTTCATTAAAACCTTGGACTTAACTGTCTGACAAGGGGATAAGTAATCTCTCTGACTCATTCACTTACTTGTGTTTCAACTCAAAGGGGTTATAAACCCTCATTTTTTTTTTAATTAAAAATAACAAACATGCCTATACTTACCTGCTCTGTGCAATCGTTTTGCACAGAGCAGCCCCAATCATCTCCTTCTGCGGTCCCCTGCCGGTGCTCCAGGTCCCTCCTCTTCAACCTGTGCCCCCACGGAAAGCCTCTTTCCCTGGGGGCACCAGTGCAGGCTCAATCCAGAGTCCTGCTGCCACGTCCTTTGACACAGACAGCAAGACTATGCCCCCCACTCCCGTGTCATTAGATTTGATTATCAGCAGCGGGAGCCAATGTCTTCTGCTGCAATTAATCTGTCCAATGAGGAGAGAGACAGTGGCTGGAGCTGCTGTGCTCGTGCACATTGTTGGATCAGACCAGGCTCAGGTAAGAAAAAGGGGGAGGGGGGATCTGAGAGAAGCTGCAGGACAGAAGGTTTTTCCCCTTAATGCATAGAATGTATTAAGGGGAAAAACCTTGAGGCTCTACAACTACTTTTAGCTACTTTTTATAATAAAAAGAAAAACTAAGGAAAGAAAAGAAAAGGTGCTAAGGAGACTACAGATCCACCTGCTGGTTGGAAAATGAATTAAAAACATTCATGTAAGGAATATTTTCTATTTACCAAACTCAAAAAAACTTGTTTTTTTTTTTCATCAGTCTTCTTTACTTCTATTTTATTTTTTATCCTTATTTAAAGTAAATATAGAAGGAAATATGTCCATTTTCTAAAAAAAAAAATAAATAAAAAAAAATAAAAAAAATATGTCCATTTTCTATTTCTTTAAAATGCTGGTATGGTGATACTTTTCTCAAGTACTTTTTGCTTTCTTTTAAAAATAATATTGAACCAGTCACATCAGTCTTTGAAAAGATTTTACTAGTCTATGGATGCTGTCATTGTCAAACACACAAGAACACAAAATAGAGCCAGTTATGAGTCCACTTAACCTATCAGTACATTGCTGGGTTGTATAAGCTTGTATGCATGATAATGTCATCTAATGACCCGTGTTGACAGGCTTTGGGTTGCAAATGCATCTTACTTTTGAGAACAGTTTGAGACACTTCCCAAGATCACTTGTAGTTAACTGACAAGTGCACATGAACTGCAGATGACCAGCTTCTGACCTACTTCTGACCTGCTTCATACTGCTTTTCCATTTCTATATATATTTGTATATGTATATATAGAGAAGCAGTTCTGACATAATCAAAAGACCACAACACAGGCCCAAACTCTATTAACCACTTAAGCCCCGGAGGATTTGGCTGCTAAAAGACCAGGGGGTTTTTTGCGATTTTTTACTGCGTGACTTTAACGGACAATTGCGCGGTCGTGCGATGCTGTACCTAAACGAATTTGACGTCCTTTTTTTCCCACAAACAGAGCTTTCTTTTGGTGGTATTTGATCACCTGTGCGATTTTTTGATCATGCACTATAAACAAAAAAAGAGCGTCAATTTTGCAAAAATAACAATATTTTTCACATTTTTTTATATGAAATTCCCCCCCAATAAAATGTAAAAATCAAATTTTTTTAACATTTTTGGCCAATTTGTTTTATGCTACATATGTTTGGTAAAAAAAATTTCAAAAAGCGTATTTTGATTGGTTTGCGCAAAGGTTATCGCGTTTACTAACAAAGGGAAAGATTTTTGTCATTTTTGGTGTTTTTTTTTAACGCGTAATGGCGGCGATCTGCGATTTTTTTTTCGGTACTGCGACATTGCGGCGGACAGATCGGACCCTTGACTGACATTTTTGACACTTTTGGGGTTACCAGTGACATTACTGCAGTAATCAGTGCTATACATATGCACTGTTACTGCAAAAATGACACTGGCAGGGAAGGGGTTAACTGTATTGGAGAGGGAGGGGTTAAGTGTGTCCTAGGGGCGTGCTTCTAACTGTATAGGGACATGGCTATTGGTGTAAAAACAAAGATCAATGGTCCTACATAGTAGAACCGTCTGATCTTCATTTTTACACCAGGGAGAATGACGGGCGGCTTGTTTACATAAGCCGCTCGGCCTTTCTCCCTTCACCGGAGCGATCGTAGTGTGACCGGCGGACATAGGGTCCGCCAGTCACACGCACTGACTTGTCAGTGAACAAGCTGCGGCGGGCGCGCGCCTCGGCGGGCACGCGCCCGCCCGCAATTGGCTCTCAAGTCAGTGACAGGCGAGTGACGTACCCATACGTCACTCTGCCTGGCCGGGGCTGACCGCCGCAGTATATAGTCGTGCGGCGGTTGGCAACCGGTTAAGGTAATATTGGTGAGCATGGAACCAATGACAAAACTTGTGCAAAGCAAGAGTTTTAACTCATTGTCATGTTTGATAAGGTAGAGAAAATATGTAAGATGGGATAATGCCACTTTAATTTTTCATTGTTCAGTTTGTTTAATAATGAGATCCAATTGACTTCATTTTGCTCTTGTAGATAACTGCGCTTTAAATGAGTACAATAATATATAAAAATAATCAAAGTTTCATTCATAAAGCCAAAAGAGTTAAAACCCTAAAACCTATAGTAAGTGACAGTATAGCTTAATAGAATTTAAAAGGCAATCCTAAGTTTTCTCTCCTGCTTGTTAACCTGCTCACTAAGTTCAGGATATTTGCTATACACTATTAAAGTTTAAACCAAAATATGTTACCATTTTAATGAAGATGTGACCTGTCAGGAGGTCTTATATCCTGTAGAGGAGGTATTACTACTATTTAATGTAACAATGTGACTTCATTGTTAAATGGAATTGTCACACAACTCTGGTTCTTGTGTTGCCATGACTACTATACAAAATTAAAGCATTAGAATCCTGCAAAGCAGGTATCATGCAGTTTACATAATCTGCTCTACATCAAGCTTTGCTAATTTATGTTTATAGATCTTCAACATGAGTAGAATTGGGCCTGGATACACCAAAAAAACTGATCCATAGTTAAAGCGGAGTTCTGGGCACAAAAACGATATTTTTTTTTGTGCCTGTCCGCTAGTTCAGCCTAACCTGAAAAGGAATTGGATAGTTAGATTTTTTTTTTTTTTTTTAAAAAACTCACCTTGTAATTGACGATCATAAATACTCACCTCAGGGTACTTCCTCCCTCGGAGCCGCGGCTCACCCCGTCACTTCCTGCGCTGCGATGATTCCTGGGAGCTAAACGTCATCGTTCCCAGGAATCAATGCGACGGCACCGGCCCCGCTCGTCACTTCCGGGCGACGCCGCATTCCCCTGCTAAACAGCTTCTGGGCATGCCCAGAAGCTGTTTAGGAATGCGGCGCTGCGCAGGAAGTGACGAAAGGGGCCGGTGCGGCGCATTCTGGGAGAAGAAGACGCGGAAGAAAAGGCAGAAGAGGACCGCGCCGCCTTCAGCTGCCCACAAGAGAGATGGAAACGCTGTGGAAGAAATTTTATAAGTAAGTATTTCTTCTAAAAGGTAAGTGCGAACCGGGACAGATCAGAGGCTAGCCATTGTGGAATGTGCTAGCCCTGACTGTCCCGGGGGTATGTTCATTAAAAAATGACATCTGTGCCCGGAACTCTGCTTTAAAGCATAACTACACTGCATCTGAGCACCACAAACCAAAAATGCTATTTATTTAATTTTTATTTTTATTTATTTTTCATACTCTTTATTGCATATCAAAAACATACATTTTATTAAAAATTCCCCTACTTTCATACATAACTTTTTCATATGCTATGTGATATGATTAACTACATTCATCTGTTTTCTGATAGAAGAAGTTATACCTTTCATCCATCTCTTTGCTTTGCAATTTGCTTTGGAGCCTGAAAAAGTGTTTTTTTGCAAAAAGATCTTTACATGTCCTGACCATTCTTCATCATTCAACACACGCAGCAAACATACTTCAGGGGTACAGGGCATCGATCTTTTAATAATTTCAGATTGTTTTTTTATTACTTTTCTCCAATATCCTATTACCCCTCTACATGACCAAATCAAATGGCAGATATTTGCTTCATCTAGATGACATTGCAAACATTCTGATGTTGGCCCTCTACCCATTATATATAGTCTAATATGGCCATTTTTAATATTTAAAGCAAACTCACACATCCTTCCATGTCTCTATGCTTTACTTTGCTGAGAAATCACTTTGAACCCCCCCCCCCCTCCCCTGCATTTCCAGCTGTGGCCATCTTGAGTAAGGGTAGATGATTCATGTCGCATTTACTTTCTGGGATCCATCTGCCCTTAGAGCTCAGGCATGCAGACAGGGAGGTGTGCTTAGCTGAGAAAACCAGGAAGTAACTAAAGAAATGTAAAAAAAAAAAGTTTTAAACAAGTATATTCTGTATGGTATACTTTACTATCTATTTTCTAATGCTAGCAGCATACGGATTAAAAATAGTCATTGTTGATTGAGAGAGTGAAGTTCGCCTTTAAAGTAAACCTATCCTGCATGAAGACTTCTTGCAAGGTGATTCAACTCTTCAACTTTTTCTTTGTGTTTTTTTTTAAAAGAGATCTTTATATCCAGTTTCCCAGGCATTCATAAAGTTGTAATATAGTTGAAAGATCATAAATATGCTTTAAAGCCTGTTAAATGGAAAAATATAATTATAATGAAGCTGTGGAAATGGCAGAATTTAAATATAAAACTGGAAAAATGTTTAAAAAGACTAGAAGAGTGGAAAAAAACAACAACAATATTTTACAGAAAAGAATGCTTGCTCTACAATCCAGCAATGTTTCTAACAACTTCAGCTCTGGAAGGTTTACTCCCCTTCATGACTAGGCCATTGTTTGCAATATGCAACTGCTCTACTTTAACTGACAATTGTGCAGTTGTGCGATGATGTACCCAAATAAAATGTACGTACTTGTTTCCCATAAAAAGAGCTTTCTTTTGGTGGTATTCGATGAAAAATCTCTACAGGTTTTTTTTTTTTTGCGCTATAAACAAAAAAAGACCAACAATAAAAAAAATATATATATGTTTTTACTTTTTGCTATATAACATATCCAATAAAAAAAATGCAAAAAATCTAATTTCCTTATCCATTTAGGTCAATATGTATTCTGCTACATGTTTTTGGTAAAAGAAAATCCCAATAAGCATATATTGATTGGTTTGTGCAAAAGTTATAGTGTCTACACTACTTTACTAGTAATGGTGGTGATCAGCAATTTATATTACTGTGACATTGCGGTGGACAAATTGGACACTAAGTGACACTTTTTTGGGGACCAGTGACACTAATACGTGATCAATGCTAAAAAATATGCACTGTCATTGTACTAATGACACTGGCAGGGAAGGGGTTGACATCCGTGGCGATCAAGGGGGTAAAATGTGTTCCATGGGAGTGCTTGCTAACTGTGTGGGGGGTACTTTGACTGGGGGGAAGACAGAAATCTGTGTTCCTGCTTAGCAGAAACACAGGATCTCCATCTTCTCCTCTTACAGAATGGCAATCTGCCTTGTTTACATAGGCAGACCGTCGTTCTTCCTCTCTAGGTGCCAGCAAACATGGGGTCCCACTTATTGGCTCCCACTATGTCCAATCACAGTGGGAGCGGGTCACTGGCGGCATGCAGGCACGCCCCAGACCCAGGAAATGTAAATGACATACAGGTATGTGATTTCGCGCTGAAAGGCCGCCCTGCTTCAGTACATGTATGTGGGTCGGTCCGGAAGTGGTTAATTCCTAATGAAAATATATAAAAGATGGATTAAAATCTCAGTGTACAAAATATTTATTCAAGCTAATTTCTTATTTATTTAAACTATTCAGTAGATTTTATAAATGGAAGTGGAAGTGTAAAATGGTCAAAATACAAAAAAAAAAATTCTATAAACAACTAATGTAAGTATTTGTCTTGATATCAGTCTCTTGCATACCCCCCAACTTTTGGGGATGGGAACAAGGGGCAGCTATTAGCAAAAGTATGTAGCCATAGGACACACCCCCTGCTACACCCCCTTAAAAGAGAATTATTAAAAAAAAAGATTAGGTAAACTCCAAAGTGCTTTTTTTTACCACTACTATTCCTTTATACTGGCTTTTGAAATTTAGAAATACAGCAATTTAGAAATTGGATGAAAGGTTTAGCACTGAGAAAGTCTTTTTAAAACATAAAAAGTGCATTTTATATATAACTAGAAATATCAGAGCGAAATGAGGGATTTGCAAAATGCTAACACATAAAATGTTAAAGTGACAGTGGAAATATACAGCCACGAATAGTGGTAGAAATTCCAAAAAGAGTGATTAAACCACAGAATGGTGGCTCAACATAAAAAGTGCAGAATCAATAAGTGATGCAATAATTGCTGGATAAGTAAAAAATTGAAAAATAAAAATATTTTAAAAAATGCAAAAAATAAATATATATATATGTGCAAAAAAAAAAGCGGTTCACCCCTGCAGGGGTACATAGCTCTGGTAATCCGGGCTACATTAAGAGGGGAGCACAGGATTCCTCACCCGCACATCCACTCCGAATCACCTCAAAAGAGCACCTTACCAATTCTGTGGACTTTGCACTTATATACAGTATACCGTCTTTGGACTTTTTTTGCACATATATATATATATTTATTTTTTGCATTTTTTAAAATATTTTTATTTTTCAATTTTTTACTTATCCAGCAATTATTGCATCACTTATTGATTCTGCACTTTTTATGTTGAGCCACCATTCTGTGGTTTAACCACTCTTTTTGGAATTTCTACCACTATTCGTGGCTGTATATTGCCACTGTCACTTTAACACTTTATGTGTTAGCATTTTGCACCTTATGTGTCTTGATCCGTTTACACCGACTCTTCACTTTATTAGTAATATTGTTTAATTGATCCGGGTTAGATCAATTTTTCACTATCACTCAGCAATTTGAACTACCTCGATTTTTAATACTAGCATCTTCTAATTTATATTTATTTACCACTTGTCACTTTATTGCACATATTGCACATTATATATTTTATGTATATGTAATACATGTGATATTATTTGTTTGAGACTATTTGACTTTTATTATTAGCCTCTTTTATTTATATTGTCACTTTATTGCACTTGATATATACATCTTTCTATATGTGACATATGCGAGATCATTTGTTTGAGGTAATTTGCACACCATATATGGCCAGAGGATACTGATTACTAGTTACTGAGATATTGACATCACACATTTTTTTATATATACCAATTTATTAACACAACACAGACAGCACCAATCACTTCACACCCCCTCCTTTACACATTTACTATATATCCCTTTCAGGGTTATATCTTGAAGTGGGCCACAGCCAATTTTTCTATTTCTGCTCCTTAGCGTGGATCCCCCTTCTCTTTTTCAGTAGGGAGGTATGCTTTGCTTATCAGTACAATGAGTGATGAAGTGCAAATCAAGCTCTGCTACATGAAAATATTCTGTTCCCACTGTGGCTTAGTAGCTAGCACTTGTGCCTTAAAGCAATGGGGCCCTTGGTTTGAACACTATCTGCATTGAGTTTGTGTGGTCTTCCTGTGCTTGTGTGGGTTTTTCTGGGTACTCTGGATTCCTCCCACACTCCAAAGGCATGGTGGCATGTACATTGGTATGATATTCTACTAAGTGTGCCCAAGGTGGCTACCCCAACATGTAAAAATGTGCTAAATAAATGACATCCTTGTTGCAATGTGTACGACTAACTCTTATTGAATAAGCCAAACTGTGTGCAGAAGTATTGGAACTTTTTTAACCACTTCCAGCCCAAGGATGTCATATGACGTCCTGGACTTTGAGTGGACATATCTGAATGATGCAGCCAGTGATTCCCTGCACCGTAAGAACAATTATAACAGTTCAGCAGCTTGATCGTACTTACAGACGGCAGGAGGAGACGTCCCCCTCTCCCTCCACCCTCCAGTGCTTCTACTGGCTCGCGCGTGCGATCTGCAAGCCAGAGAAGGAATCCATCAGCAGCAAAAGTTCACTATAGAGAGTACCCAATGGTCCCCGGTAGTCTCTATGACTCTCGGAGGCCTGCACGAGACGTTATGACATCACGTCCGGCCTGGCAGTTGTAAATACTGCCGTAACCTCTGCTGGAAAGGCTGAGATCATTTTTTTTTTAAACTCAGTCTTTCCAGCCTAGAGGAGAGATGAGGGGTCTTATAGACCCCATATCTCTCCATAAAGAGGACCTGTCCTGCCCTATTCTTATTACAAGGGATGTTTACATTCCTTGTAATAAGAATAAAAGTGATCACAAAAAAATTAAAGGGAAAGTGTAACATTTTAAAAATAAAACAAACAAAAATAAATAAAATTTAAAGCAGCCCCGTCCCCGCGTGCTTGCGCGCAGAAGCGAACACATACGTTCGTTGTGCCCACATACGTAAACAGCATTCAAACCACACATGTGAGGTATTGCTGCAAATGTTTAAGCGAGAGCAACAATTCTAGCCCAAGACCTCTTCTGTAACTCTAAACTGGTGACCTGTAAACATTTTTAAAGCGTCACCTATGGATATTTTTAGGTATTTTTTGGCGCCATTCAACCAGTGTGCACAATTTTAAAGCGTGACATGTTAGATATCTATTTACTCAGCGTGACATCATCTTTCACACTATACGAAAATTGGGCTAACTTTAGTGTTTTGTTTTTTTTATTCACGAAAACGTTTTTTCTTTTAAAAAAAAAAAACTGTTTGAAAAATTGCTGCGCAAATACCGTATGACAGAAAAAGTTGCGACAACCGCCATTTTGTTCCCTAGGGTCTCTACTAAAAAAAATATATGTATAATGTTTGGGGGTTCTGAGTAATTTTCTAGCAAAACAATTATGATTTTTACATGTAGGAGAGGAGTGCCAGAATAGGCCTGGTATGGAAGTGGTTAAAGCTGACCTCTGGGATTACCAAAAATTCAGTAAATGGCTCCACTGCATACTCCTTTACCTGGGGCACACAAGAGTGGGGTGAGTTAGGCTTGTGTCAATATAATCAATTTGAGAAGATTCTGAGATCACGTAGAACCTTGATTAGTGCATTTGACTTACAGTTGACATTCTGAACCACATTTGACTCATTTCATGGTGGTTTGGACAAGCATAGACTTGTATGAGAATGCAGTACCTGTTTGAAGCAAACAAAATCCCAGTGACACAGGGCCCTAAGTCTAGGCCATACCTATAACTGTTCTTTTTTGATCAGCCCACTGATTAGATTGAGTTCTCACAAAACAGTAAGGCCATAGATTGATCAAGATTCTACCAGTCCCTTGTGATCCAGCCAATTGTTCAACCATCTATGGCCAGCTTAGGTTTATTTGCACCTTTAATGATTAATCATAGGATGCAATAACAACCACAAGATGGCAATCAGCTGGCAATAGGCATTGTTTGCAGTGCTTAGGTCCGAGATTCAAATTTCACAAGTGTGTGTTTTGTTATTCACTTTTATTCTCTCCCTTTTTAGAGCAAAATGGTCAGTTTCATGTTATGCTGTAAGACCTCCAAATAAATGTCCAATATCTTGATGAACAGTGCAGGGCTACTTACTGAAACTCTCTGCAGGCTACTGGAGAAAGGCAGAAGAGTTAATTAGCAAAAAAACAAAACATAAGATTATGTATTTATTACCTTTTTAATATTAATCTTATCTCATATGACCTAAGTTTTAGATAGAAACATCACCATCTAAAAGTTAGTTTAGACAGATGTTAAACCCCAAAATAAAAATCTAATATATTGCAGCTTATCAACTCTTAGGCATGAGGGCTGCATACATTTTTTTCTTTTATTTCACTAGGCAATCCAGCCAGTAAGTCTGTTATTTTTCAACCGACTTTAACACACCAAACTGTCCAGACAAAGTAGCAAGAAGAAAAATAATATAGTCACCACATCTCAGAATCAGTGAGCTGCAATTCAATACAGTTTTGTTTTTGGCTTTAATACTGCTTTAAATAACTTTATATTTAGACATAGCCTATATTGTGTGTATGGGAAACTGGGAAGCATGGTGCTGGAGCAGAGGAGTTTATCTGTACAATCAAACCATCAAACAAAGTACTATCAAATATATTTCCTGTCTAAATTGTTAAGTCTGTAATTTTTTTCTTAAGGATAGACATTAGGAGGAATATTTCTCTGATTTTCCATTAGAAGAAAATGTAACTCGTTAAAAGCCTATAGTAAAAATATGTGAATTGCTGGATTTTAGGAAGCTTGCTCGGTTGTAATTATTGCCATTTAAATATAATAGAGTTTTTCGTGGTGTCTTTGCATCAAGATACCTAAAGAGAGGGGGAGAGTATGCATTTGAATATTTCAATGTTGTTGAAAAAAAAAAGCAGGAGTCTACTGTTCAATGAATGTGGAAAACTCCATTCAAAGAAACAGTCTACACATGCACGAATATTTATCTATCTCAGAGCATGCACTTACATTCTTTAGTTTCTTCTTTAGTTATCACTTTATGTTTGAGCTTCCCTTCAAATACCTTTTATGGTAAATATCTAAATGAGAAAATGGTCTCCGTTGTCATGGAAACTGCTTTACTCGTTTCCGTTTGAATAAGGTCATCATGATTATACTCTCTATAAGAGCAGCTGATATCACAGCCTGAATTAGAATAAGTTTATCACTTCGAAAGACTCCAATAGGTATCCCTGGCTTCCTGTTAAAAAAAAGACTTTAAGATGCAAAGTCAAGAAAATAAATGACTATTGATTGCAAACTAAAAGTCTTCTGTTGCTAACATTGTGAAAATATGTTGTTATACAGCTTACTTCAATAAACAGATTTTTTTCTTAAGTGTTTGAGAAAACATTTAAGACAAAAATAACAAGGAAGCTACTGCAAAATATATATGTTAGATAACATGTTTATATACACAGTGTGTATGTATATATATATATATATATATATATATATATTGTGAGGGGTTAGCTCGGTAGCGAGAGAGGGTGACCCCTTGGGGGGGGGGGGGGTTCGTTACACAGAGAGATAGCCGAGGAGTAGTTGAAAACAACAATCTATGGTTTATTCTTGCAATTTTCTTCACACAAGTGCAAGCATCAAAAACAGCATAATTCAAAACAAACATAAAATAAAATAAACCCTGGCCACTGTGGGCGTCTACCTTCACACACAGGAACCTACCTAGGGAGTCTGTCCCAACCTACCGCTGGGCAGACACTGCTGATCATACAGCAGACAATCAATAGTCCATTCATTTTCTCTTCACACAGAAAATGTCCATTTGTTTTTCTTCACACAGAAAAAATCCATGACCTCACCTTGAGAAGTCTTCAGCTGACTGCTCTCCTATACTTACACAGCTTCAGGAGGCAGCAATCAGCAGTCATCCTCTGGATAACTTATAGAGGCCTTGATTGCCTCATGCTGAATAGCTGCAGCCTTTTCAACATCCTTACACCTTTCTGGCTTCCTCTGCAGCCGACAACCTATAGTAATTGGTGAATTATCTAAACAAGGCAGAGATGTATCTCCTCTCTGTGACAGCACCCATAGATTTACCTGACTTCCTGTCACATACCCCCCCCCCCCATGCTGAATAGCTGCAGCCTTTTCAACATCCTTACACCTTTCTGGCTACCTCTGCAGCCGACACCCTATAGTAATTGGTGAATTATCTAAACAAGGCAGAGATGTATCTCCTGTCTGTGACAGCACCCATAGATTTACCTGACTTCCTGTCTGTAATGTTCCGGTACCTTTGGTACCCTAAATTACACTTTCCACAAGTGTATGCGCCCTACCATTTACTTTTGGAAAGGTGCGCATACACCTTTAAGACTGGAGCTGTCATCACTCAGCGCCGGACTAGATGGCTATTTAAGGCGTCGGTTCTCACTCACATGTGTTCGTTCAAACACCCTTATCTGGATGCTAACCTTGCTTGAAGCTTCCATGCTTACTTCGCTGACGGAACCTCGCTGCGCTGATCCCTGTATCCCGCTACTGGATCATCCGCCTCTCCTGAACCACCCTTCGGCTGTATCGCTAATAGTGCTAAGCACCCCACAGGGGAATTCTCTATAAACTTATACTAAGCTTACACTATCTAGCTCTGCATAGTAGAGACTGTGTCCACTCGTGTCCATCACTAATCTCATTCGAATCCGTGATGGACACGAGTGGAAGACTGCGTTCAGAACTAGATACGGATTGTTCGAATATCTTGTGATGCCATTCGGCCTATGCAATGCCCCTGCAGTTTTCCAACGATTTATAAACGATATTTTTAAAGACTTACTAGATGTCTGTGTTGTGGTATATCTGGACGATATACTTATATATTCACGGACCCTGTCTGAACACATAAGACATGTAAGACTTGTATTATCGAGATTGCTTGCACATAATCTTTATGTGAAGCTTAAGAAATGCTTGTTCCATAAAGATGAGGTACTCTTTCTAGGCTACATCATATCCAAAACAGGAATCGAGATGGACATGAGTAAAATATCCTGCATTCAGGATTGGCCTACACCAACTACACGCAAGGCGCTACAGCGATTCCTGGGATTTTCAAATTTCTACAGGAAGTTCATAAAAAACTTTTCTGCTATTGTGAGACCCCTCACACAGCTCACTAGCATAAAAATACCATTTAAATGGTCAGAAGAAGCAAATAAGGCTTTCCACTTGTTAAAGACAAGGTTTACTTCCGCTCCCAGACCCATCCCTCCAATACATTCTGGAGGTAGATGCGTCAAACCTGGCAGTAGGAGCAATACTCTCCCAACGACCTACCCCCACTTCACCACTTCATCCAGTCGCCTTTTTTTCTAAATCCCTGAGCAGTCCCGAGATAAATTACTCCGTGGGTGAGAAGGAACTGCTTGCTATAAAATTGGCTCTGGAGAATTGGCGACATTTACTCGAAGGCACCCAATTACCAATAATTATATACACGGACCATAAAAACCTCCAATATCTTCAGACTAGCAAAACTCTCTCGCATCGACAGGTACGATGGTCACTATTCTTTCTAAGGTTTAACTTCCTAGTGACCTACACACCTGCAGATAAGACCAAAAAGGCGGATGCACTATCACGACTAACTGAAGAAAACTACTTTGAAATTCCTTCCGTTCCTATAATACCTCACAAACGCATTATTGGAGTTGTCCGTTCCTTGAAGGAAGAGGTTCTGCATGGTATAAGGTTGGATTCACCCCCACCACAACTAACTACCGATGCAGAAGGCTTCCTCTACTACAACGACAAACTTTACATACCACCTACCCTACGCACCAAGATCTTGGAATTATCGCATGATGTGCCTATGGCAGGACATATGGGTATGACAAAGACTTTCAATTTGATTTCTCGGCAATTCTGGTGGCCTGACATGAAAACATCTATACAAAAATTCGTCTCTTCATGCAATGTCTGTGCCAGGTCCAAAATTGACACTACGAAACCATCCGGTCTACTATGCAGTCTACCAATACCCCAAACTCCATGGGAGGTTCTGTCATTGGACTTCATCATAGAATTGCCTCCTTCCAAAGGATTTAATACCATCTTGGTGTCAGTGGACCATCTGACAAAGATGGCACATTTCATTGCTATTCGCAGACTACCTTCGTCCAAACAAACGGCAGAACTCCTGATGAAACATGTCTTCAGATTACATGGTATCCCAAAAACTCTTTTGTCTGACCGTGGATCCCAATTTATTTCTAAATTCTGGCAAGAACTATGTCACATACTACGGATTGAGCGGAAGCTCACTTCTCCTTACCATCCGCAGATCAACGGACAGACTGAAAGAGTCAACCAATGCATCGAGCAGTATTTACGTTGTTACACTTCTTACCAACAGGATGATTGGTTGGATCTTCTCCCCCTGGCAGAATTTGCCTACAACAACGCAACTCACAGTACAACCAAGCAGAGTCCGTTCTACTTGAACTATGGGTTCCATCCCTCTATTCTCCCTCCACGCATCCTTCCTTCAAATAACCCAGTAGCCTCAGACTATCTTTCCCAAATAAAGGATTCTCTGGGTTTACTAAATACTACCATTGCACACGCTCACAGTCAACAAAAGAAGTACTATGATCTTCGTAGAAGACCTTCTCCACAGTATACTATCGGGGACCTCGTTTGGCTCTCAACAAAAAACTTGAGACTGAAGATCCCTAGCAAAAAGCTTGGACCTCTGTTCTTGGGACCTTTCCCAATCAAGAAACTTATTGGAAAAGCTGCAGTTCAGCTTACATTGCCAATGGACCTAAAAATCCATCCCATTTTCCATGTGTCGCTACTAAAACCCCATGTTCCGGACCAAGGAATAAGGCCTAATATTCCACCTCCCCCTCCTGTACAAGTTGAAGGTGGAGAAGAATACGAGATAAAAGAGATTCTGGATTCTCGTATCTACAGAAGAAGACTTCAGTACTTGGTTAGATGGAAGAACTATGGGCCCCAAGACGACACCTGGCTAAACACCTCTGACATACATGCCCCTAGATTAATCCGCAATTTTCATGCGAGATACCCAGACAAACCAGCTCCAGAGGCCCTCAGGAGCAGGCCTTAAGGGGGGGGGGGTATTGTAATGTTCCGGTACCTTTGGTACCCTAAATTACACTTTCCACAAGTGTATGCGCCCTACCATTTACTTTTGGAAAGGTGCGCATACACCTTTAAGACTGGAGCTGTCATCACTCAGCGCCGGACTAGATGGCTATTTAAGGCGTCGGTTCTCACTCACATGTGTTCGTTCAAACACCCTTATCTGGATGCTAACCTTGCTTGAAGCTTCCATGCTTGCAAGCTTACTTCGCTGACGGAACCTCGCTGCGCTGATCCCTGTATCCCGCTACTGGATCATCCGCCTCTCCTGAACCACCCTTCGGCTGTATCGCTAATAGTGCTAAGCACCCCACAGGGGAATTCTCTATAAACTTATACTAAGCTTACACTATCTAGCTCTGCATAGTAGAGACTGTTTATCACATCTGCATAAACTAGATTGCTAGCTCTTGAGACTACTGCTACTTTTCTGCACTGGGTTGATCTCTTTTGTATGTCCACCTGCTATTCTATCATCTGCTATCATACAACATTGCTAAACCTTCCTGCATCCATCTGCTACTGTCTCACCTTCAAGTGTCTATCACCTACCACCTCCACTCAACCTATCCCTCAACCTTCATCATTGTGTTACCACATGCATAAAGTCACTCTAAGAACCAGCTTGCTAATTGTGTGTATTTACTGGCTGAAATAAGACCTTCCACACATGATGAGTCATTGAGGTTGGGAATGGTGTCTCAGCATATCTCTTACATGACTGCTGACGTGGAACTATTTCTGCAGCTGAAAATACACACCATATAAAAATGCAGGAGCGTTACACTGTCACATACCCCCCCCCTCTTGTTTCAACCCTAGGGTTGGGACACAGGTTGCCAGGCACGCATGTGCTCGGGACAAACCATCTGCATTCCCCATTTGAACACCGGGGCGATGCGTTACCACAAAACTAAATTCCTGAAGGGCCAGGAACCACCTATTTATTCTCCTATTGGTCTCCTTGTTCTGTGCCATCCACTTCAATGGGGCATGATCCGTCACCAGTTCAAACTGTCTACCCAGGAGGTAGTATCAAAGTGAATCCAAAGCCCATTTCACCGCCAAACACTCTTTCTCAATGGTGGCATAATTCTCCTCATGGGCCTTCAACTTTCGGCTGAGGTACATAACCGGGTGTTCTTCCCCCTTGATAATCTGGGACAATACAGCTCCTAAACCCACATTTGATGCATCTGTCTGGACCACAAAGTCCTGTGAAAAATCAGGCGAATTTAAAACTGGCTGACTACATAAGGCCTGTTTTAAAGCCTAAAAAGCTGTTTCTGCTTCGGGAGTCCATTTGATCATGACAGACTCCTTCCCTTTGGTCAAATTTGTCAGGGGGGCAGCCTGTGAGGCAAAATGGGGAATAAAACGGCGATAATAACCTGCGATCCCCAAAAATGCACAAACCTGTTTCTTGTTGGTGGGACGTGGCCAATCCTGAATAGCCTCAACTTTGTTTATTTGGGGCTTGATTAGACCTCTTCCAATGGTATACCCCAGATACTTCGCCTCTTCTAGCCGAATGGTACATTTTTTTGAATTGGCTGTAAACCCCACTTTCCAGATGGAATCCAACACAGCCTGAACTTTTGGTAAGTGTGAGTCCCAATCCTCACTGTGGATGACCACGTCATCGAGGTATGCAGCAGCATAGGCTCGATGAGGCCAAAGGGTCTCATCCATGGTGCGTTGGAATGTGGAAGGAGCATTCTGTAACCCAAAAGGCATCCTCCGATATTGGAAAGATCCGTCTGGAGTTACAAATGCTGTTTTTTCCCTGGCCGACCCCAAGAGAGGAATTTGCCAATAACCCTTGGTAAGGTCTAGCGTTGTCATGTACCGGGCAGGGCCTAGGCGATCAATTAGTTCATCTATGCGGGGCATAGGATAGGTGTCAAACTTAGGGATTTTATTCAGGCGGCGAAAATCATTACAAAACCGCTAACTTCCATCTGGTTTGGGCACTAAGACAATGGGACTGGACCAATCACTATTTGACTCTTCTATCACCCCCAACTCAAGCATTTTTTTTACTTCCTGGCGAATTGCCTCTCGCCGGGCTTCTGGAATTCTATAAGGCTTTAACTTGACCTTATCCCCTGGCGGGGGTGATAATGTCATGTTTAACTCCAGAGACCCAACCTGGCAGGTCTGAAAACTTCTCCCTATTACGGAGCACAAATTCTTTAACCTCCTGTTTCTGAGTTTTGGACAGAGTCTCTGCTATCCCAACTTCAGGGACAGCCAGGTTAAATGGAGCAGAAAATCGGGTAGTCTCCGTGCCCAAGGACTCTCTATCCTTCCATGGTTTTAACAAGTTCACGTGATAGAGCTGCTCAGGTTTTCATCTTCCCGGTTGGCTAATTTTATAATTCACCACCCCTATTCTCTCCAACACTTCATAGGGACCCTGCCATTTGGCTAGGAATTTACTTTCGACCATGGGGACCAACACCAACACCCTATCACCAGGTGCAAAAGAACGGACCTGGGCCCCACGATTGTAAATCCTTTGTTGAGCCAACTGGGCTTGGGCTAAATGTACCTTCACAATCGGCATTACTTGGGCAATTCTATCTTGCAACTGTGCCACATGCTCAATCACACTTCGATGAGGGGAACTCTCACTCTCCCATGTTTCCCTGGCAATGTCCAGTAGGCCCCGGGGGTGCCTCCCATACAGCAGCTCAAACGGAGAGAACCCTGTGGATGATTGGGGAACAACTCTTATGGCAAACATCAGATAAGGTAGCAGACAATCCCAATTATTTCCGTCTTTATCCACAACCTTCCTCAACATTTGTTCTAAAGTTTTATCAAACCTCTCCACTAACCCGTCTGTTTGAGGGGGATATACTGATGTACGTAATTGGGTCACTTTCAGGAGTTTACAAAGTTCTCTGGTCACCCTAGACATAAACGGGGTGCGCTGGTCAGTTAGGACTTCCTTAGGAAGATCCACACGGCTGAAAACTTGAAATAACTCCTTGGCAATGGTTTTAGCAGAGGCATTTCAGAGAGGAATCGCTTCTGGGTAACGGGTGGCATAGTCCATTATTACCAAGATGTGCTGGTGCCCTCTAGTGGACTTCAGTAAGGGGCCAACCAAGTCCATGGCGATCCTCTCAAAAGGGACCTCGATAATGGGCAGGGGTACCAAAGGACTGCGGAAATGTGGCGTGGGTGCATTAATCTGACACACTGGACAGGAAGAGAAGTACAATTCCACTTCCTTAGTGATCCCAGGCCAATAAAACCTCTGGGTGATTCTCTACCGGTATTTTCTGCTCCCAAATATCCCCCAAGAATGTGCCCATGGGCCAGTTCCAAAACCATCTTGCGGTACGGTTTAGGCACTACCAGTTGCTCAAGGGTGTCCTCTATCCTCTGTGACACTCAGTATAAGAGGTCCCTTTCCATAATGAAGTAAGGGAGGGCAATTCTCTCGTCAGGGTTAACTAACTCCCCATCTATCTTCACTACATTCTCCCGGGCTCTTAGCAATGTGGGGTCCCTCAATTGCTCAGTGATAAAATTTTCTCGGTGCACCTCAAGGTCATCCAACCCTAACGGCAGCTGTTCCTCATCTGAGGTAGCAGGCTCCTCCCTAGGGACTGGTGTTTCCCCGGCTAAGACTGAGCAATGGAAATTCAGGAGAATCCTCACAGTTAGAGGATTCTGGAGTAGATGTTTCAGGCTCAGACGAACCACCTACTGGGGAATCTGGGCAATCCCAGCGTTCCCAGAACTTTGGGAAATCCCTTCCCACAATGGCATCATGTGGCAGTTTGGGAACTCAACCCACTTGGTGACACAAGTTAAAGAGGGAGGTTTCAAAGGAAACCGTAGTCACCGGATATTCTCGAGTGTCCCCATGTACTCAAACCACAGCCATTTTCCTAGGATGTAAGTTTTTTTTCACCACTAGATCACTTCTCACAAAGGTGACCAAGCTACCTGAATCCAACAATACCACAACATCTTTACCATCTAAACACATTCTATATAAAGGTTTCTCATTCCCCTTTTCTGCAGTGCATGTGGTTGCAAAAAGGGACTGTCGTCTCTCTGTCAGAAAGTCCCACTGCATGGGTTCATCATCCGCTGGGCAAACCGCAGCTACATGTCCCTCTTCCCGGCAACGGTGACAAATCAACCTTCTGGTCCTCTCCTGTGGGATGGGTCTTCCAGGCCGCTCTCGCCAAACATTAGTAGTAGTCCCGATAATACCTCTAGTTGCTCTTTGGTCCCTCTTTCCACCTACATCCATTGGTGCATTCTTACTTATAGGTGGGGAGGGTCTGGTCTTGGGGTGAAAAGTCTGTGCATCTCTGGGAAAAGAGGTCAAATTCTCTGTTGTTAGGTACCTTTCGACCAGGTCTACTAGTTTGTCTGCGGTTTCCGGTCCACCATGGCTCACCCATTTCTGCAGGGTGTTAGGAAGAGACCTAAGAAATTTGTCCATGACTACTTGCTCCAAAATTTTTGGTCCGGACAGAATTTCTGGCTGCAGCCATTTCTTAGCCAAATAGATGAGGTCATACATCTGAGACCGAGGTGGCTTCCTCAGCTGATAACTCCAATTGTGGACCCGCTGAGCACGGACATCCAAGGTTACCCCAAAACGTGCCAATATTTCCTCTTTTAGTCGATCATAGTTTTTTTCATCTGCAAGCTCCAAATCAAAATATGCCTTTTGGGCTTCTCCAGATAATAGGGGGGCCACTAGTCCAGCCCACTGTTCCCTAGGCCAACATTCTCTCTCCGCTGCTCTTTCAAACGTGGTCAGAAACATCTCAGGGTCCTCATCTGCAGTCATATTTGGCAATAAGTGGCTTACCCGAAAAGTCGGTATGTTACTGGCCATGACTTCCAGCCTCGGTCTGCTGTCTCTGGAGCTGTTTCTGGAGCTTTTTCACGATGGCCTCCAGTTGCTGCTGGTGTCTCTGTTCCAAGCCTGCAATGCTCTCTTGGTGAGCCTGTTGTTGAGCTGCCATGCTCTCTTGGTGAGCTGCAATGCTCTCTTGGTGAGCCTGTTGTTAAGCTGCAAGGCTCCGCTGAAAACACGCATTTGCCTGCTGTTGATATGCATTTGCCATAATCATTTGTTTCAGCATCTTCTCCATTTTGGGTTTACTTTAGCTGCCCACATCCTCCACCATATGTGAGGGGTTAGCTCGGTAGCGAGAGAGGGTGACCCCTGGGGGGGGGGTTCGTTACACAGAGAGATAGCCGAGGAGTAGTTGAAAACAACAGTCTATGGTTTATTCTTGCAATTTTCTTCACACAAGTGCAAGCATCAAAAACAGCATAATTAAAAACAAACATAAAATAAACCCTGGCCACTGTGGGCGTCTACCTTCACACACAGGAACCTACCTAAGGAGTCTGTCCCAACCTACTGCTGGGCAGACACTGCTGATCATACAGCAGACAATCAATAGTCCATTCATTTTCTCTTCACACAGAAAATGTCCATTTGTTTTTCTTCACATAGAAAAAATCCATGACCTCACCTTGAGAAGTCTTCAGCTGACTGCTCTCCTATACTCACACAGCTTCAGGAGGCAGCAATCAGCAGTCATCCTCTGGATAACTTATAGAGGCCTTAATTGCCTCATGCTGAATAGCTGCAGCCTTTTCAACATCCTTACACCTTTCTGGCTACCTCTGCAGCCGACACCCTATAGTAATTGGTGAATTGTCTAAACAAGGCAGAGATGTATCTCCCGTCTGTGACAACACCCATAGATTTACCTGACTTCCTGTCACAATATATATATATATATACAGGGCTTTTTTTCTCAGAAAATAGATGCAGGAACTCAATCACGGTACCCCCTCCTCCCCCCACACACACCCTCAAAGCCGAATCAAATAGTGGCTGTGGTCAAATTGCACTAACAGTGGAAGAGTCTTAAAGGGGTATTAAATACCAGGAGTGCATTATATACAGAGTGTAGAGTTCAGGGGTGTGCTATGTGCAGAGTTCGAGAATGCATTATATACAAAGTGCAGAGTTCAGTTGTTCGCTGCATACAGATTGCAGAGTTCAGCCTTCTTCCATAGCTGCTTACCTCTGCATTCCTTAACTACATCTCACTTCACCCCTCTTCAGCTATGACCTCTGTATGCAACCCCCCCCTCCTTAAAAGCTCCACGATTTGTTGTTGCATTAAGCTGAAGCACCCAGCCAGCTCTGGTACCTCCCCGCACTGTATGTGGCTCCACCTCTCTCACTTGCAGGGATATCATCCAGTGGGGGTATTGGCATCGACACTGCACCACAGGCACCTGCATCTCCCTTGTCCCCATCCTGCACTTAGTGGGAGCCACTCAGGGGATTAGATCTATGGGAGGCATTTGGGGGACAAGCTGTCACTTGTAAACACAAAAGCTGGATTTCTGTATTTACAAGTGATAGTGGTGAGCAGGGGGTGGAGGGCCTGAGCCAGAGGTGGTGGAACTGAGTTCCACCAAGTTCACGCTGAAAAAAAGCCCTGTATATATATATATATATATATATATATATATACAGTGCCTTGCGAAAGTATTCGGCCCCCTTGAACTTTGCGACCTTTTGCCACATTTCAGGCTTCAAACATAAAGATATAAAACTGTAATTTTTTGTGAAGAATCAACAACAAGTGGGACACAATCATGAAGTGGAACGAAATTTATTGGATATTTCAAACTTTTTTAACAAATAAAAAACGGAAAAATTGGGCGTGCAAAACTAGTCAGCCCCTTTACTTTCAGTGCAGCAAACTCTCTCCAGAAGCTCAGTGAGACCTAAATGACTAATGATGATAAATAGAATCCACCTGTGTGTAATTAAGTCTCAGTATAAATGCACCTGCACTGTGATAGTCTCAGAGGTCCGTTTAAAGCGCAAAGAGCATCATGAAGAACAAGGAACACACCAGGCGGGTCCAAGATACGGTGGTTAACAGTGATGTTCGCACGGCACCTATTTTTCAGCCCCCAAAGAGTCAACACAGTTAGCAATCATTCTCTGAACCTCAGAGTTCTGACTCTGACGCTTTGAGAGTTATAAATTTATCAAGTAAGAAACTGAATGAAGCTCAAATACATGTTCTATCTCTTGGTTTAACCTATTGCCCTACTCAAAAGATCGATACTTTCGAGCTAATTAAGGATGTTCACTTGTTTGCTCGTAGATTGATGTTTAAAGTAATTTAGGACAAAGATAATCATTCTTCTGATCAGGTTAATCAGCTCCATTGTAAGCCTGTACAAAATCATGAACTTTCCATGGCTGAAATACAGGCACTCAATGATTTGATGGACCTCTGGGAAGAAGGGGAATCGTCAGGTTGGCCTTTTACCGAGGAGTTATCTCAACCCTTGGCTACCCAAAAGGGTCCTGTAATGGAAGCTATTTTTCCACCCCCGTCTACTTACAAATCTAAATCTCAATTTTTTTCTTTGCTGCAATCCAACCCTAACATCTGGGCTTTCACCCAACAGGTGATTAGGGAAATCCAAAAAACTAAATGGAAAGATTTGAATTCCTCCAATCTGAATGAAAGTCAGATTATGGCTATCCAATCACTTCAGAACGACCCCTCCCTAACTATCAAGCCATCAAATAAGGGGGGTAACGTCGTTGTAATGGACACTACAGGATATGAGGCTATGGTTTTAGACATTCTAAACAATAAAGATTGGTATAGAAAAATCTCTGAAAGCTTTTTAGCAAGAATAGTCATCAAATATCGCCAACTTATCTCTGAGGCCTATTCTAGAGCTCTGATAAATAAAAAAACATGGGAATTTTTGGATATTAAAGATCCAAAAACACCCACTATGTATGCTTTACCTAAGGTTCACAAGAACCTGAAAAAACCTCCAGGCAGACCCATAGTCTCTGGCAATGGATGTCTGACCGAGCGAGCTAGTCAGTTGGTGGACGACTATCTGCGTCCCCACGTATTGGCTTTACCTTCCTATATTAGGGACACTAGTGACCTGATTAAAGCCATAGATGGTATTCAGGTCCCAAAAGATGCATGGTTAGTGGGCATTGATGTGGAGGCCCTCTACAATTCGATCCCGCATCATTGTGGAGTTAGAGTTGTGGAGAGCTTCCTATTTGAGAGAGGTGGCTCCTCATTGGAATACAATGCCTTTATTATCTCACTGCTTAGATTCATTTCTATTGTCCAATAATGTTTTTTTGTTTAATGGCTCCCACTACCTCCAGGTGCAGGGAGTGGCTATGGGGACCAAGTGTGCCCCCTCTTACACCAACCTGCACCTGGAGGGGGTGGGAACGTGATCTCTTCTCCAGGGACGATCTTGAGTTATTTCTCTCTTGTGTGCTCCTGTGGAGAAGATTTATTGATGACATTTTTATGATTTGGACGGGTTCTTTAACTATGTTACTGAGATTTTTTGAGGTTTTGAAAACCAATGATTTCAATCTCAAATTCACTTATGTGTACAACCAGAAATCTTTGAACTTTTTGGACATTACAATCAATATAGGTGATGATGGAACTTTAGGCTCCACCCTCTTCCGAAAAACCACTGCAGGTAACACTATTCTGAGAGCAGATAGTTCTCACCCCCAGCCGCTTGTATCCAGTATACCTTACAGCCAATACCTAAGACTACGGCGCAATTGTACTAAATCAGAGGATTTCGAGAGAGAGGCAAAAAGTCTACAAAGACAGCTCTTATGTAGAGGATATAGTAGGGCTTGTTTAAAAAAAATCTTATCACAGCAAAAAAATTGGATAAAACCGATTTATTTTTTGGAAATAAAAAAACAAACAATACAAATGGGGTATGTTTAATTACACGGTACTCGGGTCAACATGACCAGGTACGATCAATTCTAAAAAAGTTTTGGTACCTTCTGGAGGCTGATGAAAAGGTATCCAAACATATTGGGGATCGCCCCCAGATAACATTCAAAAGATCACGATCATTAAGGGATCAATTGGTCCATAGTCACTATACCCCTTCTGGCAAATCTAAAAGATCACTGACCGGCACATACTCTTGCAGAAGATGCAACTTCTGCAGGTATTTGCCTAATGCCAGTGAAATCATTCTTCCAAATGGTAAAATATATAGACCCAACTTCTACGCAAATTGCCAAACTGTTGGGGTCGTATATATAATGTACTGCAGTTGTAAAGCCTTCTACATAGGAAAAACAAAAAGACCTTTCTTTAACCACCTCCCACCCGGGCCATAGTACATATACGGCCGGGTGGGAGTTTTGTCCTTCTGAATGGACGTTCCGGAACGTCCTTCAGAAGGAGAGAAATCGCACCACCGCGGGCACGTGCAGCGGCGCAATCTCGATGTGCCTGTGTCCCTAGGACACAGAGCAACAAGACTCGGCAGGAGGGCCCTGTGATTGGCCCTCCTGATCACATGACGGCTGTGACCAATCACAGCCGTCATGTAATGTCAATACAGCCGTTGTAACGGCTTCGATCTCTTCTCCTCCTGACAGATCCTGTCTGTGAGGAGAAGATCAGAGGATCGATTCTGCAGCCGGGGTGATCAGTGAGTATTTCTAATTACTCACTGATCACAGGGGGGGTCTGTGCTGGTAATCAGATGATTGATAACCAGTGCAGCCCTGGGGGGAGGGGATGCCACTAGAGCCACCAGGGATGCCCACCCATGACCACCAGGGATGCCCACCCATGACCACCAGGGATGCCCACCATGACCACCAGGGATGGCAAACAGGGCTCAGAGAGCCTGCCAGTGGTGCCCCCCTATCAGTGCTGCCCACCAATGCCATCTATCAGTGCTGCCTACCAGTGCCCGTTATTGCCATCTATCAGTGCCGCCCACCAGTGCCCATTATTGCCCACCAGTGCTGCCTATCAATGCCCATCAGTGCCCCCCCATCAGTGCCGATCACTGCCGCCCATCAGTGCCACCCATCAGTGCCCATCAGTGCTGCCTATCAGTGCCCATCAGTGCTGCCCATCAGTGCCCATCAGTGCTGCCTATCAGTGCCCATCAGCGCTGCCTATCAGTGCCCACCAATGCTGCATATCAGTGCTATCTATCAGTGCCACATATCAGTGCCCATCAATGCTGCATATCAGTGCTACCTATCAGTGCCCATCAGTGCTGCATATCAGTGCCACCCCATCAGTGCCACCCCATCAGTGCCACCCCATCAGTGTCTCCTCATCAGTGCCTGTCAGTGCGGCGTCATCAGTGCTCATCAGTGCAGGAAAAAACTTATCTATTTACAAAATTTTATAACCTAAACAAAAAAACTTTTTTTTTTTTTCAAACTTTTCGGTCTTTTTTTATTTGTGCACCAAAAAAGAAAAAACCTGGTGGTGATCAAATACCACCAAAAGAAAGCTCTATTTGTGGGGAAAAAATGACATAAATTTGGTTTAGGTACAGTGTTGCATGACCGCGCAATTGTTCAAAATGCAACAGCGCTAAAAGCTGAAAATTGGTCTGGGAAGGAAGGGGGTTTAAGTGCCCAGTATTGAGGTAGTTAATCGAATTCGTGATCATGTAAAACTTGTCAAAAATAAAAAGTTTGAAAGTCCCATTAGCCGTCATATGGGCCTCTATCATAGTTTCAATGATAAAATGATGACCTTTTTTGCCTTGGAACACATTCCACTCAATGAACGTGGTGGAAGTGTAGATAAAAATTTATTGCAACGTGAAACTAAATGGATATTCAATCTATCGGCCACTCAGTATCCTGGTATAAATGAATCCATCAGTTTCAAACCCTTCCTTGGCTAGGGAAATGTCAATACAATGTATTGCTAGTCTCACCCAAAATTTTGGGGTGGGAACTGGCAAATTGGACTCTGTACATATGTCATAAGTCCTCCTTTTTGTCTTATGTATGATTATTGGTGAATATGTATTACTTTTTTGCGCAGACTTGTCTGCATTGTATTTTTCAAATGTAATCCATCTATTTGTGATTGAACAAGGGATCCTTTTTTGGTTTAATCCTGTAACAATCTCCTGATCCTTGCCGGTAAGTGTATGCGACTATGGATGCTTAGTTGGGATGGTGAAAGCATTTCCATCGTATGGGAGGATCATTGGACTGAGTATAAATTTTCCTGCTCCCATCTTGGTTGCCCATATGGGCACCCGCGGTGCCCTACATTGTTTCCAGGTACTCTGGTCCTACCTGGTTAGTAGAGGCACCGCCTCCTATTCCCAGCCGTCCTTTATTGGAGCCCTACAAAATATATTCTAAAAAGACTCTTCTTTTTTATTCACTTAATTATTGAATTGATTAATCGTGTTCTTACTATAATATTCTTGTCTTGGATTTTTGTATGTGACGGAGTTCCTATAAGATCCTTTACAGTATATATTATATACATTTGTGCTAAAATATAATTCTTAGCATTCTTTTATTATGTCGATTTCATCTGCTTGGGACTGCCTAGGCCACTTGGAGGAATGACTTTCCCTCTATTTGGCCTGTGTTTTATTTCCTTTGTACTTCTCTGCTTACAGCGTTATACATGGTGGCCGGACCGGATGTTATTGTCCTCGACTTCCGGTTTCCGGTCTGACCATGTGACGCCGTTGCGCCGCAATGAGTGGAGGAGATGTATAAATGCAGGCGCTAATGGTCAGTATTCCACTAGACCACCGGGGAACAGCACGTTTGCTTGGAGACACATGCGGTAATGGAATTTCTCTCTTTTGGCTTCTTTTTTATTCCTCGATGATTGAATATGGCGACTCAACCTCTCTCTTCCTTGTACATTCTGTCTTATCCCTCATGCAGCTTTGCATTGGAGCGCACCCTTCAAAGATTTCCTCTGATTTAACCAATCCCTACAGAATTTTTTCATAAGAATTTGGATGCATATAATACTGGATCACCAGGGTAAATGTCATTTCCACCTTATATTTTATCCTCATTATAACTAATACAATGTTGGCAATTCTTTCTTATGGAAGATATGCTCATAGTATTCTCTTTATTGTCTTAAAGGGATATTTTTCTTTTTGGAATTTGTGGGATATCTTCTCCCTCATCATTGTTATTGGGGCGCCCTCTGTGGTATTCTTATACCCCTGAACTGATTGGTAAATACATTCATTGTGTTAAAATTGATATTCCGTTTCCTATAGGATATCTATGCAATTTATATTTCTCAAATGTATTCCTATATTGCAGTCTCTCATCATCTTTTCATGGGCTATTTTCGGCTTGGCTATCATCTTCTCTATGGGTCAACGTTAAAGGGGTCAGGTGTCTCAGTCCCCTCCTCCCTACTCACCCCTGTCTTTGCACCTACGTCGCCACCACTCCCGGCAAACGAAAAGGTTCGGGTCTTTTTAAGGTACTTTTTGTCATTAGCATTAGAATTATGAAAATTTATGCGGGCATTCAATATAGGACCATTGATATATGCCCTACTGTAATTATATTTGTCCTACTTTCATGTTTTTTCCTTTGCTATTTAGAAATGTTCACTCTCGAGAAATATCTATCAAAACTCCTGAAGAAGCTATTATGAAGATGGCGAAACATGTAGAGTTGATATTATCGAGTGAATTTTCTTGCTTTTAACATTTTAATTAATGTTGTGTCTTGTTCTAATCCTATATGTTCAATAAAATGTGTATTTTTTGAGAATTCAGATTTTTCTCCATTATTTGCACCTTTAAAGTCCCACTTTGCCCCCTCTATTGTAGTTACCATTTACCCTCAGCTTCTTTAGCAAGGAAGTGGTCATCTTGGAGGTGTGTTTAGGGTCATTATCATGTTGGAATACTGCCCTGCGTCCAGTCTCCGAAGGGAGGGGATCATGCTCTGCTTCAGTATGTCACAGTACATGTTGGCATTCATGGTTCCCTCAATGAACTGTAGCTCCCCAGTGCCAGCAGCACTCATGCAGCCCCAGACCATGACACTCTTACCACCAGCATGCTTGACTGTAGATAAGACACACATGTCTTTGTTCTCCTCACCTGGTTGCAGTCACACACGCTTGACACCATATGAACCAAAAAAATGTATTTTGGTCTCATCAGACTACAGGGCATGGTTCCAGTAATCAGAGGCGTAACTAGAACCTTCAGGGCCACGATGCAAGAAACCATGAAGGGTCCCCTTTACTTCAAGCCTGGGGCTCTTCCCACTGGTCATAGTGGACTATATAAAGCAAATTATTATAGACACATACAGTACACTACAATAATTCCCCTGTGTTTACGGATACATAATCACTGAACAATATATAAAATATATAAAATATAAAACATGAATGAAAAGTCCACTTTTGCTGCTGTTTGAAAAAGTAAGATTAAGCATAAAAAGATAGCCAACACCAAGTGATAATGTCAGACATCAGCAGCACACTTCTTGCTAAAACACAGTTTATGCATCAGTATATTGTGCAGGCTTCAAATGACCCATAAATGTGAGCAATACAGAGTAGTTAGCGATATCCCTGTGAGAAGAAGAAAAAACACCCCACACTCCACCACCGATGAGTGCCACTGATCCCAATGAAATGGCCACTCACCAAAGGATATTGCCCCCCACTCTCATGGATGGGCAACCTCTGATGTCTGACATTATTGCTCGGTGTTGGTTATCTTTTTATGCACAGTGGATTATAACACCTATGCAGAAGAAAGTGGCATAGAATTCACCCTATGGCTGGTAGAGCAGGTTTGATCATCAATATGTATGTGCTTAGAATTAATTATACCAAATGTATTGTTTTGAGATTACCTATATATCTGCATTCAGTGAAAATCAATGAATAGCCTTCCCTAATATGTACACAATTTATTTCAGTTACTACAAGAAAATCCAATTAAAAAAAAAAAAGAACAAATGTTGTTCAACTAAATAAATATATTTCAGAGACTTCTCTAGCAATCTTTATAGACAGTTAAGGTCCCAGTATACAGCTCGAATTGTAGACCATGGTTTGCTCCACCTGGCTCAACAAAAGCCAATTTTAAAATAAACTGAGTTGGATAGAAACTTATCAGCTGAACAGTGACTGCATCCTACCATCCTACCCAAAATTTTGGAACCTTAGGCTCCTTTTTCTGAATAGTAAGAAGGGAGGATGATGGGGACATGGCTATAGTCCTGTGGCCTATGTGACCCGCAGCACCCACCTATAGAGAGGCCAGAAAGCACAGTAAAAGCTGTATTTAGCAGAGGCTTGCCCATAGGGGCTCCTGGGGCAGCGTCCCACCAGTTTTTGTTGCAGGAAAAAAAAAAACTATATAATTATTTTTTCTATTGAGTTTTCAACTTTTGTAAACTAACACCTTAACCACTTAAGCCCCGGAAGATTTTACCCCCTTCCTGACCAGGGCCTATTTTGCGATTCGGCACTGCGTGACTTTAAGGGACAATTGCGCGGTCGTGCGATGCTGTACCCAAATGAAATTGACGTCCTTTTTTTCCCACAAACAGAGCTTTCTTTTGGTGGTATTTGATCACCTGTGCGATTTTTGATCATGCGCTATAAACAAAAAAAGAGCGACAATTTTGCAAAAAAAAAAAACCCAATATTTTTCACATTTTTTTATATGAAATTCCCCCCCCCCCCCAAAAAAAATGTAAAAATCTAATTTTTTTAACATTTTAGGCCAATTTTCTGCTACATATGTTTGGTAAAAAAAAACGCAAAAAGCGTATTTTGATTGGTTTGCGCAAAAGTTATTGCGTTTACTAACTAAGGGAAAGATTTTGTCATTTTTATTGTTTTTTTTGTAATGGCGGCGTAATGGCGGCGATCTGTGATTTTTTTTTGTGGGACTGCGACATTGCGGCGGACAGATCGGACCCTTGACTGACATTTTTGACACTTTTGGGGGTAACAGTGAAATTACTACAGTAATCAGTGCTATACATACGCACTGTTACTGTAAAAATTACACTGGGAGGGAAGGCGTTAACAATATTGGAGAGGGAGGGGTTAAGTGTGTCCCTAGGGGCGTGCTTCTAACTGTGATTGGATGTGGCATGTCATACATAGCAGGACCGTATGATCTGTGCTTTTTACACAGGGGAGAATGACAGGCGGCTTTGTTTACATTAGCCGCCTGCCTTTCTCCCTCTCCACCCAACGATCGCGAGTATATAGTTGGGCGGCGGTCGACAAGTGGTTAATATGTATCTGTGTGATAAAATGTGTTTTGTCCCTTTAAATGCTAGTTTTCCCTGATTGTCATATCTCTCTCTCTACTGTTGCTAGGTAGATTAGAAAAAGTCTAATCATTAATTGGACCTTTTTTCTAATCTGCCTAGCAACAGACCATCCATCTGAAAAATCATTTACAAATGTCATTTAGAACACTGAGTAACAGTTTATAAACACTTACTGGCTGCTTGCCAGTCCCCCATTGTGTTTAATTGGAGCTCATTGGGGCAGGCTGATATACCGACCTGGCCCGCTTATTGAGCTCCCTAATTTGCTCCCTGCACCAGGGGGTGGAGATCTTCCTGGGCCAGAAGAGTAAGACAGACTCAAAAAGCAGCAGCAGTGAGCTCAGTGGCCTGGCCTGGCTCCTAACCCCTCCCTTGCCGAGCCTCAGCACAGCAGCCAGTCCACCCAGACAGCATCATTCCTTCTGAAGCCATCCAGGCCAGCTCCCTTTCTCCATTAGTCTTTCTTGGTGCAGCAGCTGCCTGTCACATCAGGTTGGTTTTATATAGCACTACTATTTGGTACTATTACTTTCAATGAATTCCTGGGATATTGTATGTTTGTACACCCAACCTGGTGGTCAGTGGGGCTGAGGTTCTTGAGAAGATCAAGGCGAAGAATAGGGGAGCCATCCTATCCAGAAGTAGGCTTCTCCAGAAGTAGTGCTACATACCCTATACAATTATGTGAAATTGACTTTTCTAATATAAGGTATGATAGATACAGTTTCTTCCTTAGCAATGACAAGAAAATAGATAAAGCATTTTTACAGGCAAGGAAGTATTATTGCCTGCAGGAGAAAATGACAGCCTTGAAGCACAAATGTGCATGAAGGACTTTGGCACTGAAGAGTTCTTTTTTAATCTTCATACATCAGCCAGATGCTCACTATACACCTTTTTAGGGTGTAATGGTTGTTGCTAAACATAGGTAAGTGTATCTAAAGTTTTTTTTTTTTTTTTTCTATTGGATTGAATAGAATGATGAGGGATTAGAAGCGCTGTCAGGTTTTTTTCTGTTTATGTCCCTAAAAGAGAGAGTCAAAAGGACTGAAAGTCAGGGAAAATACAAAAATTTGAGTTGTCACCAAAACAGTAATAGAGGGGAAATATTTGAATGGGGACACATGGTTCTGAGACATAAGAGGGAAATAATCTTACTTCAGAAAGATTTATTCTAATTTCCTGTTGTATCTATGAGACAGTAGATGAAGAGAAATCTCTTGAATAAACACAGAAGGCAAAATTCCCAGCAGGAATTATAGGGCCCACTCAGACAGGCGATTTAGCCTGACCTCTGTACAGAGCTAATTGCAGATTCCTATGCTTCCACAAGCAGCCCATAGAAATGGATGCACATGCAGCACTGGCACAGACACAATTGCATGTCAAAGTTTTACATGAAGGCAAAAGCAGGTGTATGAATTTAAAAGCAGAGCCTTTGCATTTGGATCTTTGCACACGCATCTGGCAGTGGCTCTTCATAGAGGCTGGGCTTAAAGAGGAAGTAAACCCTCCTCAGGAAGTTGTACCTATAGGTAAGCCTATGATAAGGCTTACCTATAGGTAGTGTAAATATCTCCTAAACATGTACCGTTTAGGAGATATTTACCTTTAATGCAGCCAGTGACGTCACTGGCGCATGCGCTCTGAAGGAGCCAGTGCCGTGACCGTCGGCTCCCGCGCGCGTGCGCAGGAGTGACGTCACCGCGGCTCCGGCCAATCAGATGGCCGGATGCCGCGATCCCGGAAGACGGGCGACTGAACATGTCGCTCGTCATACAGGTAAGAGAGCGGCACGGCGGGGGCTCGTTCTAAGGTAAGTATTTCATAATGAGCTAGTATGCGATGCATACTAGCTCATTATGTCTTTCTCTTGCAGGTTGTAAAAGAAAAAAAAAAAATTAACGAGTTTACAACCTCTTTAATTGCCCACCTGAATGAGCCTTTAAAATGTGCAACTATATTAAAAATTAAAAAAATAAATGTTTTGGTCTTATTTATATTGGGACCTTTATTTTCAGTCCTGTGGATACAATTTTTTAATCTAATTAGCTTTATACTGATTAAAAAAACTGCTACTTTTTACATATACTGTATAGATCCTTATATTTTTTCCCCTTAAAAACATGATTATTATTTGCTTGAAAAAACGGATTTTGAAAATACCATCACTAGCTACTTTGTGTCATAGGGACCTTCTCTTGATTACTCAACAAGCATTAAAACACATTTTAAACAATGCATTGAATGCTTTTTATAGAGCTTAAGTCAACGAGCCTTGGAATCTGTTGCTGGCATGCATGAAGGAGCAGAACAGACATGCTTGTCGATGGAGATTTTCTACCAAGAGAATCACAGCTCTTTTCATAAAACATGTTTGTTTCTGTTTACTGCTACACTTAAAAAAAAGCCCTAAAATTAGGCTCATTGCTTAGATATTCCTTATTTCTTTTTGCATTACATGAATATCAAAACAAAAATGATGATGCTTTAAAAACTACAGGCCCATCTGGACTTATATGTTATGTAAATTTAGGAAAGCTGAGTATAGTGCACATCTGGCGTGACGGATGGAATAGGAAAATTTGTTTTCAAACCCTACTGGCCTATATTTAAGAGACTACATTAACATTTTCACAAATCTTTTGTGAAAATTCATTCTAATGCCAAGAAATTTTCAAAAACAATTTATCATTCTCAAAAAAAGTTATGTATCAGACACAAAAAGTAATGTTAAATTGCCATTAACCCAAAACTAACCATCAGGAGCTTCTAGAGGGGATTCTAGCTGGATCAGGGATAGGTAAAGCCTGGTACACACTAGCAGTTTTTTCATTTAACCCAGCGGTTTGGAAAAAAAAAAAATGAAGAGCTCAGCAGGAGCCGCTGTACTAACTATCCAATTCTAGCACAGTGATCTCCCACACTGGGCTATTGTGTTCTGACAGGGGGACTGCCCCCCCCCCCCCCAGAACACACTGTTTATTGGCTGATATTGCTGATCGGGTGCCGATCTGCAAACCTTTTTCGGTTATGCCCCTACGGTCACGGACCAGCTGCCGTACACATGGGCCGACTGTTGACCGGTTCCTATTGAACTTTTTCTTTTGAGTGTTTCTATTTTCTATTGAATCTGTAAATGCAGCCAGATATTCGGCCTGTGAGTATGGCCCTTAAGTAAAAGGCTTGTGGATATGAGATCTGAGAACAATACCAACAAAGTATTAAACAATGCAAGTGAAATTTTAGCAAAGGTGTAGTTAAACTTTAAAGAGAACTTGCATGAAAATGCAACCCCTCTCCCCCCAATACAAATCCCACAAGCCAAATACCAGTTCAAAGTAAGTTGTATTACTCTTCTTCTACTGATTTAGTTTTTTCTTTAAAAGTTGAATTTGTGTTTTTTTTTTTTTTTTTTTTGAGCGGTGGGGACTCCTAGATAAGAGTGATTTGCATTTTCATTGAAGCATATTCCTTACAAATATACCCCCAAGACCTAAACCTACCTCTTAAAATCCTAACTATCAATCCTAATATTACTTTGATAAAATGCATATCATCAATAGCCATAAATGAATTGTGTAGTATCCAGGTCTCATTTTGTGGTGGAAGAACCCACAGCCAGGGCCAGATTAACGTAGGGGCTATTGGAGCTGCAGCTCCAGGCCCCTACCTTTATATAGGCCCCGGGTTGGCCATATTCACTGTTACCGTTCTTCTGTCACTTGTAAACACAGAAGTCTGGCTTCTATGCTCGCTTCCCCAGGCAGCACCCTCAGAACCTCCCCACACAGCACGAAGGCCGGACAAGGAGGGACAGTTGCCGATGCATGGATGTGTTTATGGGCTTCAGAGACAGCATCCCATGTTGAATTAGGCATGCATGGCTGCACCCTTCCTCCTCTGGGTGCATGCCAAGGCACGGCCCTTAAGGCCCTTCAAAATCCTCAGCACCAAGCCCATGATGCTCTTAATCCGGCCCTGCCCACAGCAATACACATACTTAAAGGATCCAAGAGTTATGTCTGTTTAAAACTCTTGTTTTCTCAGATCCTAATAAGTTCTGGTTTGGTTTCCGGAGCCCAGACATTTGGGTGGGAAAAGCCTCCATCTTTAGGTCCACATCTTAAGCCAGTCTTAGACGGATCGAAATTCGGTCAGTAAACAGTTTCAGCGAGTTCCCTTGTGGAGTTGCTATGCATCATAGGAATGTTAGGTTTGTTACGTTTATTTTACTGGCTCTGATCAGAATTTGCTGTACATTTAAATTTGGGACCATAGTTCATGCTTTGAGTTCCATACATTTAGGGCAATGTTCCCTACATGGTAAAAAAAAAAGTAAAAAAGCTAAAATCATAACTGAACTTTCTCTGTGATGTTGAAGATATTTTGCAGTTTATCCAAGCCACTTACATTTTAATGAGTGTCAGGAACACATGCCAACATTTATATACACACAGGTAGCATTGTTCCCTTAATCCAATCCAAGACACTAGTGATATTACTAAAATGAGATGCAAACATGATATGCAGAAAAAAATGAAGAATCAGTTTCCATGAGTATCGATTGGGCCCACAATATCAATATTGGTAGGTGACAGGCCAATTTAGCAGTGCTTTTTTTTTTGAGTAGTACCACAATTACATTTTTAAATAATTATTTATTTGAAATAGGTTGAAAATGAAACATCCCTTTAAGATAGACAGAAGCCTAGTGAAGCAGGTGAAACATTGATTGGGTACTGCTGGGCTACTCTTAATTTTCATTATATTTTCAGTGATTTTTTTTTCTCCATGCAAGAGAAGAAATTTGTCTCTAATCAATGTTGTCTAAAGAAGAGCTCTTGGCTTGTAGCTTTGTTTGGTTTACTGATTGGATTCCCACAGACAAGAGCTGAGCTGAGCCTGTTATTATACACACATGGTCACCAATCAAGCATTGAAGCATAAAAAGGAGGAAGCAGTTGATGTTTTTTTCGACACAAAACAAAATGGAGCACAGTAAAAAAAAAAATATATAAATCTATTGATCCCACCATTATAGTTATTACACGAACAGTATATCTTTTACTAACTGCCAAGGAAGTGAATCCTTTTAAAACTGTTATCTACAGTATATTTTGTCTAAATCGAACTCAATTATATAAAAAGAGTAAACATGGAAGTAGCGTCAGCAAGAGCTGCTTTTTCTTTCCATTGCTAGCTAAGACTTTACCACTAGAACAAGTGATGTTTGACATCTGATCGCAGATCATCACAGAAGCATTAAGTTGTTTATTGATAAAGAAACAATCCATAACAAGTGCACAAAGCTGAAAAATTAAAGTGTATGTATAGCCAAAGCCTTTATATTAGTTTATCAGTTATTTTTTTTTATATCTGTGTACCATTAGGGAGACTTCCTTTGACTTTGTGCCCCTAAGACTCAACACTAAATATAAGGAAATCTCTACATTATAGGGTAAATCTCTCTTAGACAGTTGTCATCTAATCGGGTGTCCTCATTGGAAGGTGTACCCTCATCTCTCACTCTGGTGACAATTGTAACATCACTTTCTCTTTTTGTAATAATGCTACCCAGGACAAATGGAGAAGGAGAATCTAACTTTTGGGGTCACAGCAAAAAAAAAAACAAAACATGACAGGGCCACATTCCATATTTGGACGCAGTGCCCCCACATAGAACTATTTTGGAGTATTATATCTAGCCTTTTGTATGACCCCACTAAACTTTCATGTATGCTTAATCTGCAGGTGGCTCTCTTTGGTCTAGGCCTATCTTTCTGGCCATCTAAATTCCGTGCTTTTGTTACACATGTCTTCATAGCAGCCCGCTTAACCATGGCACACTCCTGGAAAAACCCTACCCCCCACCACTCTCTCCTGTTATCTCATCAATCAATGGCCACTGCCACATGGAATTTCTCTTTATTAAAACACATCTAACAATGAACAAATTCTACAAACTCTGGCTCCCCTGGCTATCTGATGCCAGAAGCAACCCACTCCCTATCTGATATCCTCTCAAAGACTTATCCAGTGTGGATAACCGCTCTCCTCATGTAATATTTGCTTATGGTATTCCTAGCACAGATACCATTGGTATGCAATCCCAGAGGATGCCAGTTTTGGGAAAATGGCCGGATCTAGTATGTGACGTTATTCCGTACCAGCTGGTCAGATAGTCCCACAGCTATGCTTTTTACTACTGCTTATTGACTTTGGGATACATGGAGGCACAATTTTTATTTAAAGAGATACATTTTAAACTTTAATATACTATGTGGCTTCTCGTTTCTAGCCAATAGTTGTAGGGACATGGAGTACTTATTAGATCCAATTCCAGCAGTGGGGACATTGCAGCCATTTCCAATTGATTGAATCATTTGATCATTGAGATACCTGATGGTGAGAGCAGCAGCTATCCGATGGATATTATAAATGCATTTTGATCTCTATAATCTGAGATCTCTTTTATCTGGTAAAAGGCCTGCATTTCTATTGGGAGGAGCACATTGTTTGCACTGGAGCACCTAATTTCAGTATGTTGCACTGAGCATTTTTCTGACACACCTAGATTAGCACGGATTTATTGATCAAGGACTTTTTTCTTTTGATTATTTGATTATTTATTTTGTTTATATATGAAATGTGTTATGCATATAGGTCTTTTAGACGTATTTGTATGAATAAATTTTACAGTTTTTTTAATATAAAAAAGAAATGAATCACATGTTTGTTGATTTTAAAAAAGCATTAAAACAGCAGAATAATGTACTGATAAACATTTTTTTAGGTGAGAGTGGTATAAAAAACACAGGCCACATTTTTATCAAACACGTGCCGATACTGGAATATGCTGATAACAGCATTGTAGGAACGGTTTTGTGGTGAAACAGGAAAAAGCAAAGATATGTGCATTTCTAGAAGGATGGAAAAGGCAAAAACAAATCAATCACATCTCTGCAGGTAGGGGCATGTAAAGTTGAGCTGGTGAAAAATGTATCTTGGTGCAAAGATAAATTGAGAGTTAGTGATGAACATAGTGATGAAGAAACTAATCACATTTAATGACAGTCAGTAGATGTCAATGTGGCCTGGAAACCATTTTACATCACATCTGCTGCCATGGGCAGCAAAGCTTCAGCTGTATAAAAGTCTTATAAGGCCAATTGTCATGTACAGGGCTGAATTCCCATCTCTGGAGCCTGTAGGCACACAACCTTTGGCATCCAATGCAGCAACGCTCCGCTGGATCACTTTTTTTATTTACACGGAACATTTTCTTGCTTTACTGTTGCCAAGCTGGCTTTGAATGTTGTGGAAATGTGTAAATAGTTTGACTGTTTTTCTGCTGATGGGAAAAAAACATACGGCCAATAACTATATGGATCCTCTTTGCTTCTGTGTTTAACTGTAAATCTGGCCCTTTCCATCTATGAAGCTATATGCTGGATAAAAGACAACCAGATACAGAAAAGCTTAGCACATTTAAAGGAAGTTATTTAAAGGAATATATAGAGGTATACAGTGTTTGGTTTTCAAAATTTATTAACAAGGCATAAATATGGACAAATTAAAAAATGGCACATGTGATGCAGTGACTGTCACTTTTTCTGGATGGTTTGATCTGGTAGAAGTAGTAGAATATAACAGATCTATTAGCTGGATCAACAGGTCATCTTTTCTGACTGTTTTTCACTAGTTTGCATTTGGCTAGGGTCAGTGTCACTACTGGTAGCATGAGGCGATACCTGGACCCTATTGAGGTTGCACATGCAGTCCAACTCCTCTAGGATTAAACATCAATAAGTGCCATTGCCAGAAGGTTTGCTGTGTCTCCCAGCACAGTCTCAAGAGCATGGAGGAGATTCTAAGAGACAGACAGTTAATCTAGGAGAGCTGAAGGGGGCCGTAGAAGGTCCTTAACCCATCAGAAGGACCAGTATCTGCTCCTTTGTGCAAGGAGGAACAGGATGAGTACTGCCAGAGCCTTACAAAATGACCTCCAGCAGGCCACTGGTGTGAATGTCTCTGACCAAACAATCAGAAACAGACTTCATGAGGGTGCTCTGAGGGCCCGATGTCCTTGAGTGGGCCCTGTGCTCACAGCCTGGCACCGTGGAGCTCAATTGCTATTTGCCATTAAACACCAGAATTGGCAAGTCTACCACTGGCATCCGGTGCTTTTCAAAGATGAGAGCAGGTTCACCCTGAGCACATGTGACAGACGTGAATGAGTTTGGAGAAGCCCTGGAGAATGTTATGCTGCCTGTAACATCGTTTAGCATGACAGACCGACGGTTTGGTGGTGGGTCAGTGATGGTCTGGGAAGTCAAATCCATGGAGGGATGCAGAGACCTTTACAGACTAGACAATGGCACCCTGACTACCATTAGGTATCAGGATAATGTCCTTGGACCCATTGTCAGATCCTACGCTGGTGCAGTGGGTCCTGGGTTCCTCCTGGTGCACTACAATACCCGGCCTCATGCAGCAAGAGTATGCAGTCAGTTCCTGGAGGATGAAGGAATTGATACCATTGAATGGCACTCACTCTCGCCTGACCTAATTCCAATAGAGCACCTCTGGGACTTTATGTTTCGATCCATCTTATGCCGCCAGGGTGCACCTCAGTCTTTTCAGGGTCTCAGTGTTACCCTGGTCCAGATCAAGGAAGAAATACCCAAGGACACCATCCGTCTTCTCATTAGGAGCATGCCACAATGTTGTTAGGCCTGCAGACAACATGTGTAGCCATACAAACTACTGAGTACCATTTAGAGTTGCTGCAATGAAATTTCAGCAAAATGGACTAGCCTGCTGCATCATTTTTTCTCTTTGATTTTTGGGGTGTCTTTGAATTCAGACCACTGTAGGTTGATAATTTTCATTTAATTCAAATGATGTGGCATCCTTTTGTTTTTAACCACCTCAATACAGGGCACTTAAACCCCCTTCCTTCCCAGACCAATTTTCAGCTTTTAGCGCTGTTGCAATTTGAATGACAATTGCGCGGTCATGCAACGCTGTACCTAAAATAATTTGTGTCATTTTTTCCCCACAAATAGAGCTTTCTTTTGGTGGTATTTGATCACCGTCAGGTTTTTTCTTTTTTGGTGCACAAATAAAAAAAGACTGAAAAGTTTGAAAAAAAAAAAAAAGTTTTTTTGTTTAGGTTATAAAATTTTGTAAATAGATATGTTTTTTCCTGCACTGATGAGCACTGATGATGCCGCACTGACAGGCACTGATGAGGAGACACTGATGGGGTGGCACTGATGGGATGGCACTGATGGGGTGGCACTGATATGCAGCACTGATGGGCACTGATAGGTAGCACTGATATGCAGCACTGATGGGCACTGATATGTGGCACTGATAGATAGCACTGATATGCAGCATTGGTGGGCACTGATAGGCAGCGCTGATGGGCAGTGATAGGCAGCACTGATGGGCACTGATGGGCGGCACTGATGGGCACTGATAGTGGCACTGTTGGGCGGCAATGATCGGCACTGATCGGCACTGATGGGTGGCACTGATCGGCACTGATGGGGGGCACTGGTGGGCAATAATGGGCACTGGTGGGCGGCACTGATAGATGGCAATAATGGCACTGGTGGGCAGCACTGATAGATGCCATTGGTGGGCAACACTGATAGGGAGGGCACTGGGGGGCTCTCTGAGCCCTGCTTGCCATCCCTGGTGGCCATAGTGGGCATCCCTGGTGGTCATGGGTGGGCATCCCTGGTGGCTTAGTGGCACCCCTCCCCCCCCAGGGCTGCATTGGTAATCAATGTTCTGATTACCAGCACAGACCCCCCCTGTGATCAGTGAGTAATTAGAAATACTCACTGATCACCCCCGCAGCAGCACCGATCCTCTGATCTTCTCCTCACTGACAGGATCTGTCAGGAGGAGAAGAGATCGAAGCCGTTACAACGGCTCTATTTACATTACATGACGGCTGTGATTGGACACAGCCGTCATGTGATTGGACACAGCCGTCATGTGATCAGGAGGGCCAATCACAGGGCCCTCCTGCCGAATGATGTCGCTCTGTGTCCGAGGGACACAGGCACATCGAGATCGCGCCGCTGCGCGTGCCTGCGGCGGCGCGATCTCTCTCCTTCTGAAGGATGTTCCGGAACGTCCATTCAGAAGGACGAGACTCCCGCCCGGCCGTATATGTACTATGGCCGGGTGGGAGGTAGTTAACACATAACCCAGTCCATATCAGTATAGATATCCAGTATGATATTTTTCCCCATTGATATCTAATGTGTTTTCAAAGTGTTCCTTTATTTATTTTTTGAGCAGTGTATTCATGTCACAGAGAGGAAGAAAAAACTCCCAGGGAGGACTAAAAAAACAAAAATCTTTTCTGTTATTGCAATGCCCATAGTGCCACTTAAAGTGGTTGTAAATCTCAGAAAATGAAAATTAAAAGAGCATATCCCTCAGTAGTGTGTATTAGTCCTAATCCAAAGCACAAAATGTGATTTCTGTCTTCCCTCTCTTCCCTTTGCTATCTGAATGAGTCACTTCTAAGAGTTAAAATCAACACTACAGAATCTCGGGCCTCTAGAACACAGACGGCGATTGACAGCCTCCCAATGAGACTGTGGTGAGAGGTGTGTGTATTTTCCCTCCAATTACACTCAGATTGCTGCTCTATGGTGTGACGTGTATGAGATCAGGTCCCTGTTCCCTGCCTGCTAGAGAAATAGACATTGATCTGTGTGTTTTAGAGGGCTATAGAGAAAATATTGTTGCAGATAAACAGGTTCCACATTATGTGGGAGGTATTCTTTTTAATCTCTGTGTATCACCCAAGGCCAGTCACTTCACTGGGTATATATAAGGATTTGCAATTACTTTAACCACTTCCCGACCACCCGCTGCCTATTCACTGTGGCAGAAAGGCTCTCCTGCGCAAACCGACGTAGGTGTACGCCGGTTGTGCGCAGGAAGCTGGGGGCGAGCACGCGCCGGCGCGCTCCAGCCTCCACTCGGCAGCGGGGAAGCTGAAGCATGGGTCAGGTGGCTCGACATCCGCGATCGCTCCCCGCTAGGGAGAAGGACGGTAGACTATTGTAAACACAGCCGACCGCTCTTCTCGCTGAAATGATCACATAGCTCATGTGATCCTTCTATATAGGATCCCCCTATATAGGATCCCCCCCACCCTCCCCCACAGTTAGAATCCCTCCCCTAGGCTCACATTTAACCCATTGATCACCCATAGGGTTAACCCCTTCCCTGCCAGTGTCATTATTACAGTAACAGTGCATATTTTTAGCACTGATTACTGTAGTAATGTCACCGGTACCCCAAAAAAGTGTAAAAAATGTCAGGGGTCTGATCTGTCCGCCGCAATGTCACAGTCCCGCAAAAAATCGCGGATCGCCGCCATTACTAGTAAAAAAAAAAATAAACCAATAAAAAAATGAAATAAATCTTTCCCGTAGTTAGTAGACGCAATAACTTTTGCGCAAACCAATAAAAATATGCTTATTGTGATTTTTTTCTTTAAATATGTAGCAAAAAACAAATTGGCCTAAAATTTTAAATTTAGATTTTAGATTTTTTTTCTTGAGAATGTTATATAGCAGAATGTGAAAAATATATATATATTTTTTTTTTCAAAATTGTCGCTGTTTTTTTGTTTATAGAGCAAAAAATAAAAATTGGACAGGTGATCAAATACCACTAAAACTAAACTCCATTTGTGGGATAAAAAGGTCATCAATTTTTTTTTGAGTACAGCATCACACGATCACGCAATTGTCCGTTAAAGTAACACAGTGCCGAATCGCAAAATAGGGCCTAGTCATTAAGGGGGCAAATCCTTCCAGCCTTAAAGTGGTTAAAGGACGCTAAACTATTAGCAAAAATTCTCATTGTTTGTCTATAATTAGACATACAGTATAATATGGAAAATCTGTTGTAGAAAGGGGCTTGGGAATGCCCAAATCCCTAATAACTTTACAAAAGAATAAAAGAACACTCTAGGTGGGATTTTAATGGGCAAAAAGAAAATTAAAGTGTATATAATAAAAAAAATAATATTTATTCAATGTATCCAGGTTAAAATCAATATAGAAAAATAATTTATGGCCTAAAACATACAATGAATGCAGTCCTAATACAAACACATTGTAGATGGAAACCATATCGTTCTGTCACTCGTTGGATCTGGATGACAGAGAAAACACCCAAGGTGTTTCGAAATAGGTTTTTTCTACAATCTTCTTCAGGGGTATATATGGTTAACAAAGTATAAACATGTTACATATACATATATACACTGCTCCAAAACAATTAAAGGAACACTTGGAAAACACATGAGATCTCAATGGGAAAAAATATCATGCTGGATATCTATACTGATATGGACTGGGTAATGTGTTAGGAATCAAAGAATGCCACATCGGTTGATTGAAATGAAAATAATCAATCTACAGAGGGCTGAATTCAAAGACAGCCCAAGAATCAAAGTGGGGGCTATTCAATGGTATCAATTCCTTCATCCTTCAGGAACTGACTACATACTCTCGTCACATGAGGCCGGGCATTGTCACGCACCAGGAGGAACCCAGGGCCCACTGCACCAGCATAGGGTCTGACAATGGGTCCAAGGATTTCATCCCGATATCTAATGGCAGTCAGGGTGCCATTATCTAGCCTGTAGAGGTCTGTGCGTCCCTCCATGGATATGCCTCTCCAGACCATCACTGACCCACCAACAAACCGGTCATGCTGAACAATGTTACAGGCAGCATTATGTTCTCCATGGCTTCTCCAGACCCTTTCACATCTGTCACATATGCTCAGGGTGAACCTGCTCTAATCTGTGAAAGAACAGGGCACCAGTGGCGGGCCTGCCAATTCTGGTGTTCAATAGCAAAGGCCAATCGAGCTCCAAGGTGCCAGGCAGTGAGCACAGGGCCTACTTGAGGGTGTCAAGCCCTCAGGCCCCCCTAATGAAGTCTGTTTCTGATTTTTTGGTGAGAGAAATTCACACTAGTGGCCTGCTGGAGGTCATTTTGTAGGGCTCTGGCAGTGCTAATCCTGTTTCTCCTTGCACAAAGGAGCAGATACTGGTCCTGCTGATGGATTAAGGACCTTTTATAGCTCTGTCCAGCTCTCCAAGAGCAGCTGCCTGTCTCCTGGAATCTGAGACTGTGCTGGTAAACACAGCAAACCTACTGGCCATGGCATGTATTAATGTGCCATCCTGGAGGAGTTGGTCTGCCTGTGCAACCTCTATAGGGTCCAGGTATCGCCTCATGCTACCAGTAGTGACACTGACCCTAGACAATTGCAAAACTAATGAAAACAGTCAGAAAAGATTAGTGGGGAAAAAAATGTCAGTGGCCTTCATCTGTAGAACCATTCTTGTTTTGGAGGTCATCTCATTGTTGCCCATCTAGTGCACCTGTTGTTAATTTAATTAACACCAAAGCAGCTAAAAGTGATTAACAACCCCCTCTGCTACTTAACTGACAAGATCAATATCCCAGGAGTTTAATTGACTTGATGCTTGTAGCGACACCCGTTTAGGACATTTCATTCCTGAACACAAAGGCAGCTACCGGACACTCCACTCAGCCAATCAAGAAACCCATATGAATAATCCCCCCCCCCCCCCGAAGAACGAGGTGAGGCTCTTTATTGAGGGTCAAGCAGGAATCTGACTGTTTATTGAAAGGCATACAGGCTCTTTATATACACCTGAGAGTACTACAGTCATCACAGGATAATGACCCAAATCCAGCCCCCAATATCACACAATGGTTACATAGCGAGCCCCCAATACACATTACTCTGAGTGTCAATACATCCCTTAGCAGACAACAGGTGAGTTCATTAGCACACTTAACAATAGGTGAATGGAAAGCCACCTCAGACAAGATTATCACAATTTACTTATCCAGACAAAAGCAAAATCGTTAAGCGATAGACAGTCAGTCTCTTACACTGAACTTACTGGAATGCCCATATTAGGAGTTATACTTCCTGGTCATAGACCAGTGTACAGGGGATAAAATCTTCATACTTCTTGAGAGACATTGTTAATGAATATCACTGCCCCATTTTAAGTAATCCAACCATATTCTCAGTGTTTACTATTTCCTTGGTCACCCTGCACCCAAAGTGGCTCCCGTCACAATGCTATACTCTGATTAAAAAGTGTTCCTTTTTTTTTTTTTTGAGCAGTGTACATTTTTGTAATGTCTATATTGCTGTTTTATATGTTTTGAGTACTTAATGCTATTTTCTTTCCGGTAAAGAAATGTAATCTTTGTTAACCATATATATATATATATATATATATATATATACCCCTGAAGAAGATTGTTGAAAAAACTATTTTGAAACGCGTTGGGTGTTTTCTCTGTCATCCAGATCCAACGAATGACAGAACTATGTGGTTTCTATCTACAATGTGCTTGTATTAGGATTGCATTCATTGTATGTTTTAAGCCATCAATAATTTTTCTATACTGGTTTTAACGTGGATGCATTGAATAAATATTACTTTTTTATTATATACACTTTATTTACTTTTTTCCTGTTAAAATCCCACCTAGAGGGTTCTATTTTTCTTTTGTCTATAATGAGACAGTTATATAAAATGGTTGACTGATGATCATATAAAAAAAAAATCCAGGAAATAAGATTAGGTACAGTATAATCAAACATATTTCCCAAACTCAAGTAAAATGGCTGGATGAAATACATACATATAAGGATGATAGAATAAGAGAAGATTGACTATGTCCAAGAATAGAGAAGTATACAGGAAGCTCCTGCAGGTAGTCTTGAATCTCTATGGATTATTGGGCTGATGACAAGTGCAAGTCTCTCATTAGCATATCCTGCAGATGGATGTATACAATTAGTCTGCATTCACAACAGAAAGAAATGTGACAGACAGCATTCATTTCCAGTTCCCGTTACAGGATGAAACTTTTACATAGAACATTCTTTTTATCCACCCAAACTGAAGATGGTACAGATGACTGCCATTTATGTGCATGGCTTTATTTCCCTGATATTTTCATTTAAAGGCAGAGTTTTATTTTATTTTTTTCCATGACAGGTCTTCTTTAGCTTAACAAATTACTTTGTAAAATGTGAAGCTGTTTCTATGCTGGTGGAACGAATCTGTTAACATCTGCTGTGTCGGTGTGTGCAATAAGGATATTATATATCTCTACCTTTAAATTGGATTTCAGTTTTTTCCCTGAATTAAAAAAAGTGACAGGTATGTACAAGACAATCTGTGCAGGTGCAGATATGGCTGAAAAAGAACATCATATTTTAATTTCTGTGTCTTAATGGTGAATTAGGCGAGTCTCGGTGTACGCGGAAGAGAACTCTGAAACATTCAACGTGTATCTAATTTATTTGTCACAAAGGGAAATGTAATTTCATCCTTATTTGCGAAAACTCATTTTTCTAGCAAATAATGCATTTGTTTACAAACACCACAGCATGTTCTGCTTCTATTAGTAGCGCCGTACTGACATTATGATTACAGTTTTTTGTGTTGTAAATACATTTTCCAGCTAAACAGGACACTGCATCTTTTAATGAAGCCTTCTCCCAGTGGATTTGTAATGTTTTATAGGTAAGAGAAGCTGAAAACAGATACCGGTAAGATGCTTGCAATAAGTCATCTTCAAATACCCTCCACCTCTTCTGACCCAGTTTAGTAGTGCCGAATACGAATAAGGGATTTATTTATTCTGATTACCAAGACCATTTATGACGCCATACATTACACTTTGCTGTAAATACAAATGTCTCCATTGTAAAGCTGTATGTCAATAGGAAGCTGGTCATAATTTGTGAAGGTATGTGTCGACAAGTGAAAATAGTCATGTAAGGTTCAGTATTATCTATGAAGTTGGATATGTTTAAAAAAAGAACCCTGCAGGTGTTTTACATTTTCACGTACGAAATTTGACATTAGTTTAAGCCTAAAAAAAAAAAAAAAAAGAAATCAGCACAAGGGATGTTTTTTTACTATCAATCCTATGTGTCAGGGTTGATAGTAAAAAAACATCCCTTGTGCTGATTTTTTTTTTTTTCTACTAAACGTAGGCTTTAACTAATGTCAAATTTAGTACGTAAATATGTAAAACACCTGCAGGGTTCTTTTTTTTTTAAACATATCCTTGTGTAGCTGTTTCCTGGCCACTTCCATATCTGACCAATTCTGGCATTCCTCTCCTACATGTATAAATCATAATTTTTTGCTAGAAAATTACTCAGAAACCCAAAACATTATATAAATATATATATAGATATAGATATATAGATATATGTAGCACTGCCCGCTTGAGGATTGCTGGATAATACACTCTCGGGTCCCCCTGGGTTACCATTAGCAACATTAGCATTCACAGATTAACACTTTACTTCTTTGGCTCAGTCAATGATCAGTCCAGGGGTATGTAGTTGTTTTTGGTGTTTTATTTTAAATAGGGATAGGAGAAGGGAATAGTGGGATACTCCAAATTGAACACTCCAAATTGGATAGGAGTCCTCATCCATTTACAATGGATGAGGACTCCTATCTGGAGATGCAGCCAGGTTGCAGATTCACCTTGCCACTAGATGAATTTTGGTCATGTCTCTGTTCAGATGACTAAATTAGGTAGATTTTTTTTCGAGATACCTGTCTAGTATCCCCTTTCACTTCACTGACTGATACCCGTCCTCTGACTATCTTACATCCGGGGGCCCCCCTCAGGTCAGGCCCATAGACACGATACCCTGTACTCACCATACTGTTTTTTGAGGGTCTCCAGTGTCTCTACCCCTACAGTCAGTTCTCCTGGACCTCTGGGTTCAGTTCCTTTCCTCTGGTCCACAGGCCGAATGCCTGTGACCACGTGCCACTGCTAGAGAGGAGGAGGCAGCTTCCACCCTCCCTCCGGGACTCTGCTCACCAGCCAAAGACCCCGCAGCACATGTGCTCCTGGCTTTTATATAGTATCCCATAATGCACAGAGACAGCCGGTCTATGCCAATCACCGGGACTGTATCAAAGCCTTTGTACCCATTGGTCAGGTTTCCTCCCACTGTCCAACATGCCTCCCTATTGGACCTGCGTGAAACACTATCTAGACCCAATGAATCTAACACTGAGCACACAGAGAAGACCTAACTCACAGATCCTGCTCTCTGGTAGGCAGAAAACAATATCAATTTCCCTGCTGCTCCTCTAATAGGCAGACAGAGCCAAAGCTATACTCTCTCACTAGCACCTACCTAGGAGGTTGCTATATATATATATATATATATATATATATATATATATATATATATATATATATATACTGTATAATATATTTTAGGAGAAACCCTAGCGAATAAAATGTAATCATTGCAATTTGTTATGTCCCATGGTATTTGTGCAGCAATTTTTCAAATGCAATTATTTGGGGAAAAAATACACTTTAATGAATTTTAAAAATGAACAATGTTTACCCTAATTTTGTTGTATAATGTGAAACCTGATGTTATGTCGAGTAAATAGATACCTAACATGTCATGCTTTAAAATTGCGCATTCTCGTGGAATGGCACCAAACTTCTGCACTTAAAAATCTCGATAGGCTACACTTTGAAAAATGTTTATAGGTTACAAGTTTAGAGTTACAAAGGAGGTCCTGTGCTAGAATTATTGCTCTTGCTGGCGGCGATACCTAACATGTGTGGTTTAAATTCTGTTTACATATGCAGGTGCAACCTACGTATGCGTTCACTTCTGCACGTGAACACGAGGAGACTGGGGCACTTTAATTTTTTTTTCACACTTTCCCTTTATTTATTTATTTATTTATTTATTTATTTATTTTTTCACTTTCATTCCTTTTACAAGGAATGTAAACATCCTTTGTAATATGAATAAGGTATTACAGGTGCTCTTTATGTAGACATCTGGGGTCAATAAGATATACATGTGTTTACATCTGCCAGAGCAGTCATGACGTCAGTTCTGGCCTCCCAGGGTCACAGCAATGCGGTGAGAATCGCATACAATGTCTGCTCACAATAGTGTGAACCCAGGCTTAAAGACAAACAGCTTGGTGATTTTCCTATCCCCAGTATTCTGATCGGACAGCAAAAGTATGACCTCGTCCCTGTGATCTCCCCTCCTGTAAGCAAGCTCCCAGTGCCTAAAAAGAAGACTGACAGTACTGTTCAAAGCAATACAGCCCTCACAATGGTTACTCTCATTCTATATCCTGGTTTGCAGGCGAATAGGAGAAGCTAAAAAAAAGAGGTTAGGTTAGAAGTACTTAATATATAATTTAATTTTTTTTTTTTTTTTTAGTACATAATTGGGCGTAATGATTCATTTGTTTTATTCACTTTAGAATCTAAGAGGTTAATTCTGCTGTCACAGGCACCCTGCTCTCACCACCCCCCCCCCATATTCCTCCTTGGCTCCCCCCCCAGGACCAACCCCCTGCCTTATCCCTGCTGCCTAGCTGCTTCCATCCTGAACCTGACACCCCGCACATAGGCCACACAGCCTCTGTGATGGGCGCCAGGGAACTGCCTCCTGCTAAATGACCATCCTGTAATCCCCATCTAAGCACCGGGCAGTCGGCATCCCTGCTGTGCCTGCATGTGGATTCACCACATTGTTGCCGTTCGCTCCCTTCTGCTGCCTGAGCAAGCCCAGCATGGACCCACAATTCCCACGCTCTCTTCTTTTGGAAACAGAGGCCGCGCTCCCTGTGCGGGGCCAGAGACAGGAGCCTGCTTGCACTCCAGTATTAAATGCCTAAGAGGGGCCCCAGCACGAGTGTATTCCCCCTGCTCGCTCTTCGCCTGACCCTGTTTCCGTGCTGTGTGAGGGCCCGGGTTGCAGCCAGACCTCACAGCCCCCTCTCCAGGACCCAGTGTATTATGCTGGGCACTTGACCCCTGATATCCCAGAGTGCTGCCCATCTTGCTGTGTGCCTGCCTGTGCTGAGGACTTCCATCCCTGCGATGCCATCCCTGTTTTGCACATGTGACAAGGACTTAATTCCTTGTACACTGCCTGTGCTAAAGACTTACGTCCCTGTTGTGCCAACCCTGCTCTGCCCATTTGCCAAAGACTTAGTCCCCTGTGCCCTGACTGTGCTGAGGACATCTATCGCTCCTGTGCCAATCCTGTTTCGACCATATGCCAAAGACCAAATCCCCTGTGCCCTGCCTGCACTGAGGACTTACTGTATCTCCCCAAAGGGACACAGGTGGCAAAAAAAAGTTTAGCATACCCATTTACACATTACAGAATCCTAACCCTCCCCCTCTCTTATTTACTTAAAATAATCACAGACTGAAAAGCAGTTTTTGTTTTATCCAGCTGTATTTATTCAGTGCAACTAAGAGCCGGTTCACATTAGCGCGACTTGTCAGCCTGACAAGTCGCGCTCCCTCGCGGTCCATTGACCGCTACAGGACCCGTTCTAATAGGAGCGACACAAGTCGCTCCGACTTAGAAAAAGGGTCCTGTACTATTTTGGGGCGACCTCGGAGTGACTTGCATAGACTTCCATTATGTGAAGTCCCTGCAAGTCGCTCCGAAGTCGTGGTGCAATGTAATGCACAAGTCGCCCCCGAAGTAGTAAGGAGTCGTGTCGCCTCAGTGTGAACCGGCTCTTATAACGCCCAAGTGAAAGATATAACACCAACATATCAAAAAAAAACCAGGATCACTGAGTTGGAAAAAGGATCACCCCCCATGTATCAGTATTTTGTTGGACTACATTTTGCTTTTATTACTGCCTTTAGTCTGTTGGAATGTGTCTCTAATCATTTTTCACATCTAGACTTCTTTGCAATATTTGCCCACTCTTCTTTGCAGAACTGCTCAAGTTCAGTTAAATTTGATGGTGACCGTTTGTAAACTGTAGTCTTCAAGTCTTTCCATAGATTTTCAATGGGGTTTAGGTCTGGGCTCTGACTAAGCCATGCAAGGACATTCACATTTTTGCTGTGTGCTTTGAGTCATTGTCCTGTTGGAAGGTAAACCTTCTCCCCATTGACAACTTTCTGGCAGAGGGCAGAAGATTTTCCTCAAGAATGTGATGGTATTTTGCCCCATCCATTTCTCTTTTGTCCTGACAAGTGCTCCAGTCCCTGCTGCTGAGAAACACCCTCATAACAGGATATTACCACCTCCATGCTTTACTGTAGGAATGCTGTTATTTGGATAGTGAGCTGTATTGGACTTCCGCGAGACATATCATTTGGTGTTGAGGCCAAATAATTCAATTTTAGTCTCATCTGACGACCTTAAATGCACCTTGAAGATTCTAAGGCCACATGAAAAAAGTGGTATGGTCAGATGAGACTAACATTGATTTATTTGGCCCCAACACTAAACTATATGTCTGGGGGAAATCCAATACAGCTCAGCTTTTACCTAAGCAAAACTTAAAATACAAATAATATCACTGTACTGATTTAACAAACATGTTGTTTTTGCTATACACAGCTTTAAAGGGGTAGTACAGAAAAAAACAATTCACTTTTGTACAGAAAACTTTGTACAGAAAAAAACAATTCACCCTGCAAGCCAATATCATAATGTGCTAGTATGAATTACCTTAAAACGAAGCCCTCCAGCGGCACGCTGTCACCGCTGACAGGGGTTCCATCTTCACCCGGTCTTCCTTCTGGGTTCGCGGACTCTGTCTTACTGGCTGAGCTGCGATGATGTCAACCCCGCGCATTCTGATCACCGCCATTATTAAAAAAACATAAAAAATTTAAATTCCATAACATTTCCAATAGCTTGTAGACGCTAGAAATTTTGTGCAAATCAAACATTATACACTTAATGGGATTTTTTTTAACCAAAAATATGTAGCAGAATATTGGCCTAAATTTATGAACAAACTAGATTTTTTACATTTTTTAATTGGACATGTTTAATAGCAGAAAGTAAAAAAAATATATATATATGTTTTCAAAATTGTTGATCTTTTTTTGTTTATAGCGCAAAAAATAAAACCCACAGAGGTGATCAAGTACCACCCAAAAAAGGACATACATTTTATTTGGGTACAGCGTTGGAGGAGTGAGCAATTGTCAGTTAAAGTAATGTAGTGCCTTATTGCAAAAAATGGCTTGGTCATGAAGGGGGGTAAACCTTCTGTAGCTGAAGTGGTTTAAACATATCCCCCTGTCCTGTTCTTGGAAAAATGAAAATCAGCCTTGACACATTCCATGGCAGGTTGATTAATGTGAGTTACCCATGTGGATATAAATGCTAATATATGTTCCCAACACACATTAGAACCGAATAGTTAGCTTAGATAAGTTGCAAAATATCTTTAACCATACAGAACATGTCCAGCTGATTGTAACAAACTACTACTAATTGTCATTAAAATAATTCCTAAAAGTAGGGGGGGCATGGCCACCGCCGAGCAAGATGGCCGTCTGAGCTAGGAGCTCCAGCACACGTCTGGCTTAACTCACATCTACGGCCCACCACAGCGCTTCTTCATGCTCCACATACCTGGATTCCAGTGGGGGAACACCCCGTGCACCTAGCTGTGATGACCAAGAAATGGTTGGTGGCTCCTCCGGTCCGCAAACTGTCGGAATTCTTCCAACCGGCAACCCTTGGTCCACGGCAAGATGGTGGCGGCACCTAACCGCCTCCCACCTCTGTGTCCTCTAGCGGTGGCATGGCCGATAAATGATGTCACGTCGCCGCACCCGGCCAAACGCACGGGAGATCCGACACCAATGCCGCCTACAAGATCTGCCGACTCCTCTCCCTCCACACAAAGCCCAGCCAAATCTGGGATACAAATGGGCACCAGATTAAAGAAGAAATTCCACAGTAGACTTATGGATCTTACCGCACAAATTCGCTCCCTGGACGATGTCAACAAACGCAATCCTTCTCCCACTAATGCTTCCCGACTGTCCTCCCTCCGCTTGGACCTTCGTAGGCTCCTTACAGACAATCATGACAAAATAATGGCGCGTCTCCGCCTACAATATTACTCTGCCCCTAATAAAGCAGGGAAATTCTTAGCCTCTAGACTCAAAGCCAAAAGAACCAAAACCAAAATCGATCACATCTTTCATCCACATACCGGTCTGAAATGAACACACCCCCAGAAAATCGCAGATGCATTCGCGGATTACTACGGCACTTTATACAAACTTAATTCTGACCCTGAAACCCCCCAACCTACCGACATCAATGTTCAAACCTTCCTTCAACGCCTGAGACTCCGTGCCCGGACCGGACAGTATGACAAATGAGTATTATCGTTCCCTTCAAGACATACTCTCACCCTATCTCTTGAAAGTATTCTCTGCGGCCATAACTACAGGTCATATCCCGCAAGAAATGTTACAAGCTAACATAACCACTCTCCCTAAACCTGGGAGACCCCCTACTTCACCAGCCAACTTTAGGCCAATCTCACTCTTGAACAATGATGTTAAACTCTATGCTAAACTCATAGCCAACCGTCTGGCACAGATATTCCCACAAAGACTGGCTCATATGGTTTCGCAGTACTTACTATACCTCCCCCATCTAAGAGACTCACGTCCAAAGCTTCTACAACTCTCCTCTTATTTTAAGTGACCTCCTTTGTCCGATACCTCATACTTAGTTATTTATAACCATTCTTCTATATTCAAATGCTACTGTAACTGTTCATGTTCTACAAGTACTACCTGATGTTTTTAGAAATGTTCTTTGATTATACCTCCTGCATTTCATATACTGTTATGTTTCAAAACTCAATAAAAAATTATTGAAAGTAAAAAGAATTCCTAAAAGTAGATCTGCTTTTTACTTTAATTGCACTAACTGTGAATCAATAAGCAATTACAGTAAAACCTTGGACTGCGAGCATAATTTGTTCCAGAAACATGCTTGCAATCCAAAGCACTCGTAAATCAAAGCAAATTTCCCCATAAGAAATAATGGAAACTCAGATGAGTCGTTCCACAACCATGTATGCATAAATCATTCAGTTTATAGTCCATATAAAAAGGTTATAGCAATATAATAGGTTGTGTAACCATAAAATGTCTATCCACAAAATGTCTTTAATACTCACTGAGCCCTGGGCAAGCATTTTTTGACCCCCCCATATGCAATTTCGCTCTCTACCTGCTCTGAAACATACAATAAAAATAGTAGCTAGACTCAAATTTAGTTTACTACAGGTGCTGAGGTTAAAGCATATCAATGCCACTCAGTGATTGGTTACTAGAGTGTACAGCACATTACCACTCACTGATTGGTTGCTAGAGGTTACTGCACTTCTTTACCGTTCAATGATTGGTTGCTAGAGGTTACAGCATATCATTACTGCCTACTGATTAGTTGCTAGGGGTTACTGCACATTTCTGCTTGCTTATTGGTTGCTAGATGTTACTGAACATCAATACCACTCATTGATTGGTTGCTATAGGTTACTGCACATCATTACCGCTCACTGATTGGTTGCTATTGGTCACTGTCCATCATTACCACTTACTCATTGGTTGCTAGAGGTATACGTGGCGATCCCTCTATGGAGGGGCCCCTGGTCTGAACGTGGCAGTCTCCCTTTGAAGGGACCCCTGGACTGGTGGTTGCAATCTCCCTGTGAAGGGACCCCAGGACTGGAGGTAGCAGCCTCCTTATGATGGGGCCCCTGGACTGGAGGTGACAGTCCCCCCATGGAGGGACCCCTGGACTGGAGGTGGCAATTCCCCCATGGAGTGGCCCCTGGACTGGAGGTGGCAGTCTCCCTATGGAGTGGCCCCTGGACTGGAGGTAGCACTCTGTCTATGGAACCACAGAAGAGACTGCTTTCTCCATTGAGGGACTACTACTGCCAGTCCAGGGGCTCCGCCATAGAGGGACTGCTGCTTCCAGTCTGTAGGCCACTCCATTGAGGGACTACTACCTCCAGTCCAGGGACCCCTTCATAGAGGGAGACCACTACCCCTAGTCCAGGGCCCCCTCCTTTGTTACTCCTTTTGTATAGAGACATAGAATGGAAAGCCCCAGTAGTGACAATATAACAGTAGTGAGGAACACTGTGCTCCCCTCCTGGCAGTATAGGGGTAAAGGGCTCTTTCCCGGGGGGGGGGAGCAACAGAACTGTCACAGTAGGGCTGGATGGGTTTGAGGAAGCTGATGGCCCCAGATTCGCAGCACACAGAGTCAGCACCGACAGTGCCCCCCAGTGGAAGTGAAGCTGTGGCAGCATACAGATCACTCTGCTATGACAGTGTTTCAGCCTGGACTACAGGAACAGTATCGGCAATTCGGCCGACTGCTCCTTCCGCGGCACCTGCCCAGCGGTCTTTTGGGGAAAGTGCCTACCAGAGCCAAATATGCTGTTGCCAATGGCAACCCTGGACAGTGGGCTCAAGGGGCAGCTGCTTTGGGCCCCACAACAATGATTGGGCCAGCGGCAGCTGCCCCTTTTGCCCTGCCTTAAAGACGGCCCTGTATAAGGGAATTAGAAGCAAAATCCAGGAAGAGCTACAGAGTAGAAAATAGAAGAGAGAGTCCTCTAAGTGTAGCAATATTGTTACATTTAATGAAGGTACAACATTTAGCAACTCACATGGTTGATGATTAAAAGAGGCACATCTAAGTATGCAGGCATCTGGGGTAAAGCTGTCCACATAGACCATCTTTCTCACTGCAGGCTCTCACCGCCATCAGTCTGCAGTTGTGATCGGGAAGACTACCATGCAGTAGAGTGATCAGAAAGCGAGGCTTGAGGCGCTCGTGGAGTGCAGTGTGGAAGGGATGACGTTGATGGCGGTGTGGAGGAAGGTTTTTGTGGATAGCTTTACCCCCAAAGCCTGCATACATAGATGTGCCTCTGTGCATCATGTGAGTTGCTAAATGTTGTACTTTCATAAAATGTAACCATATTGCTACACTTAGGCACCTCTTTTCTCTTTTATACTCTTTTGTACTCAGTTGTGACATGACGCTACTTGTATATCAAGACAACACTTGTCTATCAAGTCAAAAAAATGTTGCTTGTCTTGCAAAACGCTCTCAAACCAAGTTACTCTCAATCCAAGGTTTTACAGTATAACTCAGTTTCTAAATATGATTTTGTGCTTAATACTTTTTTTTTCTGCCTGCTGAGAATGTCTCCTTTAAATATAAGCTAAGTGCAAGGTATGGGCTTTTTCTCACTTCAGTTATTTACACTTACTGCTGACTCAGCCGCCTAGGTAAAGAAATAGCAGTTTTGCATAGATTGTTTGGGAATGTTTTGATAATCGCACACACATATAAGAACCAAGGGCATACCTGTAATGGCATTAAATACCTATTTGTTTGATGGTATAGGATGGCTGTTTTGATCCTGTCTATGTGATGTGAAAATCTGTTGTTGAGACCAGAGTCCATTAGACCTGTTTTCCCATCTTGCTACAGTAAATTGCTTCTACTCTCCAAGCACTGTAATTTCAGTGTAGAAATGTCATCACATGCGGGCTTCACAGGTTTCAATGCCAGGTCTCTGCTACAAAAAGAATAATAATGAAGGTGCTTTTTGTATGTTTTTATTGTTTCTGCCTGTCCAGGGCAATACTGGCTTTAGTGTGGGTAAATGCACTTGTCACATACATGCTGAAGTTGCAGTCAATTTCTAAACGCAGTGAAATTCAGCTTTCAGTACTTTAGTTAACAGGACTACATCTATTTTTATGTGTTTAGCATTTTGCATCTAGCTTTGTGATACAGGTGCTAGGCTGCTAGCTTTCCATCTTCTATAGATCAGCATTTCCTAAACTTTTTTCACTGTAGTATGCTTGTTAGCAGCAATAAGGCCCCGTTCACACCTCAGCGTTTTTGTTTTGCAGCTTGAAGCTCCAAAATACTGGAGGACAAAACATCAATTATACTCACTCCAAATTGCCTGAAGCCAAACGCCTGAAGCTCAAACAAGTTCTGGACATTTTTTTGTCGCTCAAATTGGGCAGATTTGGGCGTTTTTGGCGTGTTTTGAATCTCATAGAAATGAATAGATAGGTGCAAGTTGCGCTTTTTTCTGCGTGCATTGTAGCAAGTTTTTCTGCTCAGGTAAAATATATTTTCATAAAAGAAATGACAAAACAATACACAGGAAATGCACAGATCTCCATTTTGTTTGTTTTAGCAGCCATGGGAAGCAACATGGATGAGACATTATGTTTTTTTTATAGATCCGGCAAATTTTATTCAGATGGTAAAGCAGCACCCCTGCCTCTATGATTCAAAAGATCCATCCTGAGTGTGCAAGAGGAGGGCATGGAAACAGATTGCCCGCCCTGTGTTCCCAAACTGGGCAGACCTAAATGGCACTGTGAAGGATGATAAAGGTAAGATAATCACATGTAAATCCAATATTCCTCCCCCACACCCACACCCACCTAAGTGAGATTCTATGCCTTTTTATTTATTTATTTATCTATACATTTTAAAGAAATATAACTTACTAGACCCACCCATCATCCCTCTCCTCCTCTTTTTCCCTGCATGTAAGGTAAACCAGAATCCTATGACCAGAAAACCAATGCGAGCTTATGCTCATACTCCTATGTATTGCTCACGTGCTCATACTTATGAGCAAAGTGGCAATAGATGTGTCATTCTAGTTCATCATGGCTACATTTCTGCACACATGCACACAGACAAGTACTGAATCGTTACTGCTGCCTCCTGGTCCTGCTTCTTTATTCTGCTCTAGTGCCAGGCTGCTACCCACCTACAGAATGGACATCGCCAGCCAGCTACTCCGGCACTTGATACTGCAGCAGCTGATAGCAGGAGGGATAACAAGGCTACATGGGGACTCACTTGTAGATACAGTTGTGCTCATATGTTTACATACCCTGGCAGAATTTATGATTTCTTGGCCATTTTTCAGAGAATATAAATGATAACACAAAAACTTTTCTTTCACTCATGGTTAGTGTTTGGCTGAAGCCATTTATTATCAATCAACTGTGTTTACTCTTTTTAAATCTTAAGGACTACAGAAACTACCCAAATGACCCTGATCAAAAGTTTACATACCCCAGTTCTAAGTACCGTGTATTGCCCCCTTTAATATCAATGACAGCTTGAAGTCTTTTGTGGTATTTGTTTGACTGTTCGAGGTTCGGCCGAATTTAGAACTTTTTGCTGAAAAAGTTCGTAATTTGGCAAACAGAACCGACCAAAATGCAATGGGCCAGGAAATAGGCTTTAAAAGCCTGTGATTGGACCACAACCATTAGTAAAAGCCAATTGAGGGGGCAGGAGAATGCTAGGAATGTGATTGGAGTGACTAGGGGGTCCCTAGACCAATCATTAGTGAATACGCCCCCCAGTATATAAGATAGCCCCCGCCAAATTCCTAGCATTGTAATACAGGGACATGGAAGAGAGTGGAAGCAGTTCTGTTAATCTTACTTTAAAAGTGTCATTTAGCATTTATTAGTGTGAGGAAAGGGATATCTAGTGTAGTTAGGGTGCTATTTTCCACTTTAGTTAGATGCAAAAATTTAGTTTCTGTAGGGAAAGTGTTAGGTGCCAGGGTGACCGTAATGTAGTGTGGGGTGAACTGACCCTGACTGCTATGGCAGGGTGACCAAACCCTTCCATATCAGGGTGACCTCTATAGAGAAAACATTGTTTCTCTTAGGTCACTTTCAGAGCACTGATATGGCTTCTCGCCGGTCAGCCTGCTATTTGGCTGCAGGCGTTTGTAGGGATTTTTTGAGGACAAGTTTGGAGTCAGGCATGACATCTAAACTTGTGTATTGGGGTATATATACACACACATGTCTGTATACTGTATATACACCTGCACGTATATAGGTGTGAAAGGAGCAGAAAACTATACTTGCGCTAATTAAATAATTAACACCAATATGGTAACGCTCCTATCACACCTATATATGTGTATGTGTAAATTACATATAAGTGTGTGTGTATATATATATATATATATATATACCCCTATACAGAAGTTCAGATGTTTTGCCTGTCTCCAAAGAACCCAAAAAAATGCCCAAAAAAACGCCAGCGCCAAAAAAAAAAAAAAAGGCCCAGGTGTGTTTTTGCAGCAGGCGTTTTTTTGGGCATTTTTTTGGGGTCTTTGGAGGCAGGCAAAACATCTGAACTTCTGTATAGGGGTATATATACACACACACTTATATGTATTTTACACATACACATATATAGGTGTGATAGGAGCGTAACCATATTGGTGTTAATTATTTCATTAGCGCAAGTATAGTGTTCTGTTACTTTCACACCTATATATGTGTATGGGTATATATACATATAAGTGTGTGTGTATATATACCCCTATACAGAAGTTGAGATGTCATGCCTGCCTCCAAAGAACCCAAAAAAATGCCCAAAAAAACCCTGCAATAACACACCTGGGCGTTTTTTTTTTTTGGCGCAGGCGTTTTTTTGGGCATTTTTTTTGGAGGCAGGCAAAACATCTGAACTTCTGTATAAGGGTATATATACACACACACTTATATGTATATATACCCATACACATATATAGGTGTGAAAGTAGCAGAACACTATACTTGCGCTAATGAAATAATTAACACCAATATGGTTACGCTCCTATCACACCTACCGTATTTATCAGCGTATAACACGCACCGGCGTATAACACGCACCTTCATTTTAGGAAGGAAGTTTTAGGAAAGAAAGATTTTAAACAATTAAAAATAATAGTACATAGCCCATTTTCATTATATAGCCCCCCTTTACATTACACAGTTCCCCCCATGCAAAGTAAATACCCCATTTTATTATAACCCCCCTTTACACTGCACAGCCCCCCTCCACTCCCAGGAGACCCCCAGTCTCCTGGGACAGCGCCAGCAACTCATAGAAAACGGAATAAATAAAATAAATAAAGTCCATATGAAATGTATATAGAAAGGATGTCCAACACCAGTGTGAAAGAGCAGTTAGCACACAGCAGTCACCCTGTGGGAGGTCAGGCAGCTTACCGGACGTATATGACCCTCAATCAGAGTGATCACATAAGGCAGAGCTATAGCAACATTAGGCAGCAGATCAACAAATGGATACCAGCTTGTATTGCAGATGAATCAATGAATGTAAATCTATGCCTCTTAATACCTTGTTAGCGCTGATCATTCATATCCGATCATGTGACCGCTGTCCTCTTCCTCCTGTGACGTTTAATAGCCGGCATGTGATCTCTCTCCTCCTCCAATCTGAAGCTAGGAGGAGGAGCCGGAGGAGGAGAGCGGACAGAGAGAGAAGGAAGCTTACGAGGTATTTAGAGGCACCGCTTCTAAGTGACAGTAATGTGATGTGATGTAGGAAGGATCTGTAAAAAGGGACTGGCGGTGGATTTTTCTTAACTGCAAGGTACGCTGGCAGGGCTGTCCCAGGGCCAGGAGAGGTGGGGAGGCCAGCCTGACACCACTCCTCTGGACTGACGATCCCTGACCCCCCCCCCCCCCCCCGCACGTTGTTAGAAAAAAAAAATATCGGTGTATAACACGCACCCGTTGTTTGCACTATATATTCAGGGGAAAAAAGTGCGTGTTATACGCCAATAAATACGGTATATGTGTAAAATACATATAAGTGTGTGTGTATATATATACCCCTATACAGAAGTTCAGATGTTTTGCCTGCCTCCAAAGACCCCAAAAAAATGCCCAAAAAAACGCCTGCTGCAAAAACACACCTTGGCGTTTTTTTTTGGCGCTGGTGTTTTTTTGGGCATTTTTTTGGGTTCTTTGGAGGCAGGCAAAACATCTGAACTTCTGTATAGCGGTATATACACACACACACTTATATGTATTTTACATATATATAGGTGTGATAGGAGCGTAACCATATTGGTGTTAATTATTTCATTAGCGCAAGCATAGTGTTCTGCTACTTTCACACCTATATAAGTGTATGGGTATATATACATATAAGTGTGTGTGTATATATACCCCTACACAGAAGTTCTGATGTTATGCCTGCCTCCAATAACCCCCAAAAAATGCCCAAAACGCTTGCTACAAAACCGGCAAGTTGTGAAAATAGTTAAGCCATATCCCTATTCTATAAGTGACATAATACAAACAATCTTTTTTTTTATGGTTCTGGACATGCTAGAGAGCTAAAACTTCACAGGTACACAAGTCAAAATCAAAAAATCTCTTTTTTTTCTTCAATAATTGACTCTCTATCAAAAATGACAATTTTTAAGAACTTTTTTTTGTGTGATTAATAGTCCCTGGGGCATGACCCAGAACCCTAGGCACTTTTTAGGGGTATTTATTGGGTTTTAGGGCTTCAAAATGGTGTTTTTTGATTATCGAAGTTCGGGTCCCATTGATTTCAATGGAGTTCTGAAATCCAGGCCGAACTTTTGGGAAGTTCAGGTGTTCTGGTCGAACCGAACTTTTCAAAAGTTCGATCATCCCTACTTATCACCATACATCTCCAATAAAATATATAAATAAATAAATAAATATTCTCACTTGTTTCTACATGTGTAAATATCACTATACATATTAATAAATATCATAAATCAATTTTGGAAATAATAAAGATTAATCAATCATTAAAATGATAATAAAAATTTAAAATTATTAATAAAACAGTTTATATTAAGTTCTACATTTAACACTGCAGGAACAATACTATAGCAGCGCTGATACCCAATACCATCCACTCTGAAAGGAACCCATCCTTATTATCAGCAGCAGCTAATTTTTGTTGAATATAAATTTCACAAAACACAGCTTTCTCTCCTAAGTGCAGGATACCATATAACATTCGATACATCTCTGTGTTTCACAGTAGGCATGGTGTACCTTTCATCATAGGCCTTGTTGACTCCTCTCCAAATGTAGCATTTATGGTTGTGGCCACTGTTGAGCCTGACTCCACCGATATCACTCTCACATATTTATTGGACTTCTCACATGTGGTGGACTTTCACTAATTGTTTATTTGAAGGACAATTTGTATGTGTTATTACGGCTAAATACAACCAATTCACTGTATATGCATGCAGAAAAAGTTCACTTACCATAAGGTTCTCTTCATTTGTATGGTATACATATGTTAGAGCTCTGCTTATTTTAGTGGCTTTTAGACTACATAATATAGTTTGGGTCATTAAAAATACTGATTTGGGTTATTTTCAGCAAGGAGATGCAGCAGAATACATTTTGTCCTAAATTTATAAAGAACAATTATTTTATATGCATAAAAACCGAAACAAAGAAAAATGCATTTTTTTTTTCAAAATGTTCAGTCTTTTTTTTTTCATTTATTTAGCAAAACATAAAAAAAAAAACAGTAGTGATTAAAACACCACCAAAAAAAAGCTCTAGTTGTGTGAACACCTTTATAAAAATGTTGTTTGGGTACAGTGTTGCATGACCGCGCAATTGTCATTTAACTTATGACAGAGCTGAAAGCTGAAAATTAGCCTGGTCAGGAAGGGGTTAAAAGTGCCCAGTACTGAATTGGTTAAAGTAGCATTAAAGGCAAAACTTTTTTTTTTTTTGGGGGGGGGGGGGGACGGATTGAGTAAAGGAGAGGTAAAAGTAAAACCCTATCAGTTTTTTACCATCTGTGTCCCATTGGGCAGATTTCCCTTAACTTTCTGTCCCATAGCCTAAACAGGAAGTGAGAAGTTATCAAATCCCTTGCTATCACCAGGGGCACCAGAACTAGTGTCCCCATTAGAAGATTTCCCTCTATTACTTTACTAGTTATAACTCAGAAATTGGGATCTTTACTTTCACTGATAATGGTAAACATTACAATAAGAGAGGATGAATCTACCAAATGGTGGCAAAGACAGCAATACAAACATGACAGGTTTTCTAATCCCTCTCCACTCTATCTAAAACATAAAAAAAAAACCTTTGCCTTTAGTTATACCTTAACCATTAAGCTTTGTGGAAAGCTTTGTAAATGCTTTGAAAAGGCTTGCTATAATGTATTTACTGTTCTTAAAAAATCTGAAGTCTGTGCAGACAAATACTTTTTCTTTATCCCTTTATGTAAAGAGCACTGATTATACTTTTTATAATGCCATATACAGTATCTTATTTAAAAAGTTGGATCTGGATTTGATATCATTATGCCCAGGGAAAAAAAAATCAATTTTTGTGTACTGTCACCATACTCATTAAATTGTTGGAGCTAGTAAAATTGACTGACACAAATTATATTAAGTCTCATTTATAGCATGGTGAGCAGGAATAAATAAGATATAAAATAAAATGTATTCATACTTGCAAATAAAGTGTTGAATCTGTATAAACAGAACAAAATTCTGGTGTTCATAGCTCTAAAGAAAATAAGCATTTTCTGCAGGAAAAAAATCTTAGAACATCATGTGGGTGGGTGATATCAAATTTTCCAACATGTGGAGAATGATATTTTGCTTCCTGTGCTTTTCAATGAATGTGCTTGAAAAATTGTAATTAAAATCCCCTTTTAGTGTCGCTCACTTTGTAGCAGCACTCAGCAATTCAAGCTGACCTCTGATTGTGTGGGCCACCACAATCTGCCTGGAACTTTGTATGCTTTCGCACTTCTAACGCTACAGAACCCTAATTTACAAGCATTAACTGAGCTTAAAGCAGCCAGCTGCTTGGTCTTTGCTATTTCCTAGGGATCTTCCAGCCTAAAGAAAGATAAACTTGTTACTATATAAAAATGTAACTGACTTACATTGTTCTGCAATAGCTCTTGTAAAGTAGGATCACTAGTTTTATAACTAGCTCGGATTTTACACTTTAATAGGGAATGTTTTATTGCGTATTGCATTGGTATATAGGTATGTTTAATACGTTTATTAGCAATGTACAAAGTATTGAAGCTTACAGCAACTACTCCAATGGAAAATTATCTTTCATTATCCTGACTACATTTAAAATGCTTAAATCTAAAATCTGATTGGCTGTCAGGAGGAAGAACATGTTGCTCCTCGCCCGTTTATTACATAAAGCCTATATACTTTACGGTATTTGCAAAATGTGTTTTAGTTCATTAAAAGTATCATTCATTATTTTGTATTTTGGTTCTTGGGTACATGATCCATAAAAACTGCTTCATGCTCCCACACACTAGGCATTCTCTTTGGTTAGAAATAGAGACATTCCTTACCCCCAGCAGAGATCTTTACTTGTTCCACCTGAGTGACAGCTGTCGAGGAAAAGAACTCTCACCACTACCCTTGCTCATACAGGCTTCATTATTGGCATGGAGGCACCTTAACTCCCCCAAATCAGAAAAAAGGAACATCCATTACTCCCTCCTTCCAATACATATATTTGAGTACCTAATTCCATCCCTCTCTACTAATGGTCTACCCCGACATGGTATATCAAAAGTATGCGATCTCCTTAATGGAGATACCTCAGTCAAATTGGAAGAATTGGAACAAAAATGCTGCATACCTGCTCAACTAAGATTCACATGCTTTAGGATTCTTAATTTCCTTGCTAAACATCCCCCTCCTAAATTAAATCTCCCTCTTAAAGCCTGGAACTTCTATATTCAAATAAACCCAATATATTTTCTACTCTACCCTCCAGGATAAGCTCGGGTTTAGTAAAACAAAAGCTATGCTACTATGGGAACGAGACCTCCATTTCCCCATTACACCCTCTAAGTGGCAAACTGCCATAAAATCGATTTTCAAAGCCTCCCACTGCACCAACTACAAAAATTAAAATTACCAATAGATGGCATTATACCCCGGCTAGAGTGGCCAACTTCTCCCCTTCCCTATCCCCCCTATGCTGGTGTAGTTGTGGACAGGAAGGCAACCTTCTACACACCCTCTGGGGGTGCCCCAACCTCACCAGTTTCTGGAGACAAGTCTTCTGATTGCTAGCCTATTGCACTGGGGTCTTTAGAAAACCTGACCCTGCCTTAGTCATACTCAATATTGGGATAGACCTTTACCCAGAAGCATTCCAATCTGTGGTTACCCATATATTGCTCGCAGCCTGACTCTTTGTGGTATGAAATTGGAAATCTAATGTGACTCCCAACCTCTCTGACGTGGAGAGGATGGTGGACCAAAACTATACCTTCAAACCTCTCTTGGCAAATAATGCCTTCCAAAACGCCACCTTCACCAAGTCATGGAATATATGGAAAAGGAATAATGTGAAGTTTTATTACTTGGTTACTTAATGTATTTGCTTAACTTTGTACACATTGATCTCTTATGTTTCTGAGCTGTACTGAAATTTTTGTATTTCGTATTAAGTTTTGTCTTTCCTATGCACCTTTTTATTAACCACTTGCCGACCACCGCACGACTATCTACGTCGGCGGTCAGCCCCTCACAGGCAAAGTGACGTAGGGCTATGTCACTAGCTTGTGAGGGTCTAGGGAGCGAGCGCGCACCGCTGGAGGCGCGCTCCCACTCCCGCGTGGTCACGGACCCCCCCGCGCGTGTGACCGGCGGACCCGATGTCCGCCGGTCACTCTGCGATCGGCGGGGGAGAGTAAACAAGCTGCCTGTCATTCTCCCCTGTGTATGAAGGATGATCATACTGTTCTACTATGTAGAACCGTTGATCACTCTTCATACATCTGAAGCCACAGCCAATCACAGTAGAAAGCACGCCCCTAGGGACACACATAGCCCCTCCCTTTCAAAAAAAGTTAACCCCTTCACTGCCAGTGTATTTTTACAGTAACAGTGCATAAGTATAGCACTGATTACTGTAGAAATGTCACTGGTAACCCCAAAAGTGGCAAAAATGTCAGCCAAGGGTCTGATCTGTCCACCACAATGTCGCAGTACCGCAAAAAAAATCGCAGATCGCGCCATTACGCGTTTTAAAAAAAACAACAAAAATGACAAAAATCTTTCCCTTTGTTAGTAAACGCGATAACTTTTGCGCAAACCAATCAAAATACGCTTTTTGCGATTTTTTTTACCAAACATAGGTAGCATAAAACAAATTGGCCGAAAATTTTAAAAAATTTTGATTTTTACATTTTTTTGGGGGGGAATTTCATATAAAAAAAATGTGAAAATATTGCTATTTTTGCAAAATTTACGCTATTTTTTTGTTTATAGCGCGTGATCAAAAAATCGCACAGGTGATCAAATACCACCAAAAGAAAGCTCTGTTTGTGGGAAAAAAAGGACGCCAAATTCGTTTAGATATAGCGTTGCATGACCGCGCAATTGTCCTTTAAAGTCACGCAGTGCCGAATCGCAAAATACCCCCTGGTCAGGAAGGGGGTAAAATCTTCCGGGGCTTAAGTGGTTAAACCAATAAAACATATTGAAAAAAAAAAACCCGCTTCATGCTTTTATATTTCTTTAAAGGTAACCTTTAATGATGACAATGAACACTATATACTGTCTTTCTGGAATGCCACCATTTAGCTGGTTTACTTTAACAAGCTGGAGAGAATGCTGCTTAGGTAACCACATTTGAATTATCCATTTGTGTGTTGTGGTATTTGTAATAAAAACATTCATGTGACTAGAGTAATCTAAAGTTTTGTTGGTTTTTATAGACGTTCACTACCTTATTGGATGAACACATGTGTATTGGATGGAATTAAAATGTAGTTGCCTAATAGTAGACTTACTGTACAATTCTTAAATGTTACCACCAAACAAAATTTCCCATAATTCTACTGTGCTATAATAGTGAAAAATAGTTTTTAATATCTTTGGTGTCAGGGCCACATTTACTGAAAGGTGCTTCTTCTCCTTGAGATTGGGTTAGCACTTTGGTTCAGATGGTAGACTGTAGGGTCTCAGCACTGGGGCTAATTAACTTTATTCTGGAAACTAAGGCATGGCCTTTGTCATCTGACATTTCAAAAGACTTTTGCCTTTCTGCCCATGACTGCTCTAAATGGGTGGCAGGAGAATGGGAAAGGTTACCAACACTGTCTATGTTAACCTCATGCACTGACTTTTCCTGCCTTCATCCAACAGTGATGAGCATGAAGAAGACAGAGGGAAATATAAATAAAAGGTGAGGGGGCAAGAAGGGATGGCTAAGTAACTGGACTAGGATCTACTATAATCTATCACAGCTGTAAGGCATCTTCTAAAAAGCTATGTCGATCTTCTTTTCAATACAGTACTAATGCAAAAATTGTACATATGTGAAATGTCTATAATACTGAAGAGTGGCATGTAAATTTATCTGGGGTGTAAAGTATAATTTACAACTTTGCAACAAATCCACCACCATTGCATGGTTCCACAATCAGTGGGATGCCATCCTTGGGCTTAATCGCATCACAATTAGGGCCTAGGAGGTCCTCAGGGAAAAGTGCAGTGGGAGTTTTGTGGACCATTGAGCTTTGTCAGAAGCCTTAGCACCATCGTCCAGTGCCTGCTGCCATGACACAGTGAGGGGATCAGCACGCCCTTGAAAGATAAACAGCTTGATACTTATCTCCACTTTACCAACATACTGTCCCCATGATGACATAGCAATACTAGTTGCAGGGTAAACTAGAATGTTATTTGCTGTGCATCATACATTGAGGAACTGAGGCACGAGTCTGCATCCACAAAGCTGGAGCCATATAATCCAAGTGTTTAGGGTTTATAGCATTCAGTGGCGGGAACCCCACGTTTCTGTTTGTAACTGAGAGAATAGCAATAAAGAGGAAAAAATATATAAACCCGAGACAGCCAGCATTAGCATATAATCAGCATATAAACCCAAAATATAAGCAGGGAAAACTCACTGAAAATCGAAAAACAGAATGGATTGGGTGAACTATCTAAAAACTTTGTTCATCTCTAAGTTATGAACAGAATGGCAAACTTATTTTCTGTATTGCTGTTTAATCAAAACCGCACAGAAATATTTTGGAGGAGTATGTTAATTTCCATGTCATCTGTATAACATGTATAGATCTATATAACATATATATGATTGTAGATACTCAATAAAGCTTTGCAAGATGAAAAGATATGGTCCATATTTTAAAGCAGTGTTAAACCTAAAAGCAAGCATGTATTATATTGCAGCTTAACAGCTATTAAATATGACGGTTTCATTCATTTTCTTATTTAGACTTTCCTTCCTTTATTTTTAACTGGTGATCCAGCCAGTAGGTATGTTTTTTTTTTTTTTTTTTAACAGAACAAGCTATCCCACAAATATAGATCAAAAACGAAGGGATTTCCAGTCCCACAAATATAGCAGTTAGAGTGTTGAGACAAACCATTTACCACTGGCAGGGTGCTTATAACGGTCAGCTTTATTCAGTAAAACATTTATCCCAAAATTAGAAAAATTGTTGTTGTAAAGGCTTGCATAACTGTTAGCATATCTAACACTCTCCTCCCCGCATACTGATAATGCTGCTGTCCAAAGGTGCCCCTGTGTTCCTTCATTTATACTGGAGGATCTGCAATACAGGAAGTGCGTTACCAGCTTGATTACCAGGTGAAAACACAGGAAAAATAAGCCTAGAAAAAAAAAAAAATGCAGCAACCATATCTAAGGATTGGTAAACTGTAATATATTACCTTTTTGGTTTTGAATTTAATACCACTTTAAGACTAGTTAAAAATATTCCATATATTGCACATCGTAAAATGGTACCAGCATGAAGGTCTCACAAAGAAGCTTCTTCACTTTCTATGTTCATTGTGAATCTGTGCATAGAACTAACTATGGCAATTTTCTTTCCGAGCAGGAGTTCAATGTGAAGCCTGCAGACTAATTTGCACTGAGCTGCACAAACTGCCAGCATCAAATGACGCTAATACAATAATTTAGGGAGTGAAAAGGTCTTGTTCATTTTCTCTGGGGACTACTCAAAACCACCTGGGATCCTACCATGAATAATACCAGTCATGAGCAAATAGCAAATTAAAGCTGGAACAAATATATCTACAGATCCAGGAAATATGGCATTTGTATATAATATTTGCCAGGGCATACCCAGTTGTTCCTACTGGAGACTTGCCAAGTCCTAGAGAGAGCTAAATCAAAATACCATTATTATACAGACACTTAAAACATTGCCATTGATTTACATTTTATTTGTTTTATTTTTTTTATTTTTGGCTTCGGAAAAAAAGATCAGTAGCTTTTGGCATATTCTATTTTTTTGCAAAGCAGACAAATGGAATTTGCCTGTTAGAATTTATTTTTTAATCACATTGAAGGAAGAAAAAAATGGTGCTGAAGCCGTCAATCTGCAACCTAGTTGATTCTGTCTTTCTATTGGCTCAAGCACACATACTTATTTCAATTTAAATAGTCCTTTTATTTATGTAAGAATTTAAATAAATTCTACGGTCAGACCCTGGCCAGCCTCCCATGCGTTTTTAATGTGCTGTTACCTTATTTAATGCAGTGGCACATCGTATCTCTTGCTTTTTTAAGCACGGCTGTTTTCAGTTTTCCAGCACACACCTGCAAAAAAAAAACGATCCATTACTGGAAAACACAAAGTGATCTAACAAATTTATTTTTCAGACACTGGGGTGATAAACTAGGACAACTTACTGCAGTTTATATTTTCTCGTACTTGTCAGGACCTTAGAATGAAAGTAAGGAATGCCTGTTTTAAGCCCCCCCCCCCCCAAAAAAAAAAACTCATTGGATTCTGACAGTGGAGCAGTTTCTAGGCTCTCCTTTTCTCCTTTCTAGTCAGTTAGGCAAGTGGGTGGAGTTAGGAGTCAGTTGGGGCGAATCAAAAGGTTATAAAGGTCAATAGGGTCAGCGGACCTCTGTAGGTCAGCTGACGGTTAGGGAATATTCCAGAAGTGTCATGACATGACCTATGGAACATTCTAGAAAGGGTCTGGGCCCCTATAAAAGGCAGCTCCAATGGCTCTGCTCTGCCAGTCATCAGAGACCTCCTGCCCTTGAGCTCCCCGGGCTATAATACAGGCTATAATACAGGAGCCCACAGCAGGGGTCTTCTGGTGGACATGAAGAGCCTGATCCGGCGCCTGATGGAAGAAGGCGGCCAAGAGTGGATGAAGAGGTGCCTTTCCCTACTTCCCCAGGACAATCTGATGTCCCCCACCTGCACCACCGCTTCTGCCACCGCTTCAGCCGCTTACAGCTCCAATGCCGCCATTGCCGCTGTTCACATTGCGACTGCCGCCTGGCACACCGGTCAGATGGAGGGACCTGGAGTGGCTGTCCCATGGAGGGATGAAGACGCTGGGGATGGTGAGGCAGAAAGTGACCCCCTTCGAGGAAGCCCTGGAAGAGGGAGCTGCGGTCCTAAGATCAGCACTGGGTGGAGAGGTGGGCGGACATCTGGCCAAGCGCAGGTGGGCCCAGCACTGCAGTTACTTCACTTCTCAGCACAGCCGCAGGCCAAGTTTCTGTGCTGTTAGGGGAGAAGATGGCTCGGACAGAAGAGGCGTAGCTTTGTCAGAGGGGGCGGTCTCCACTGAAATGAGACACCTCAGCTCCTCAGTCAGATCCAGCCAGCATTAACCCCTTCAATGGTGCTACATCCCCCAGCAGCAGGCTGCCTTTGGAAGAAAATAGGGTCGACAACATTAATCCTCCTGTGCAGGCACAGCAGATTCCTGTGGTTTGCTCTCCAGTGGTGTCTCAACCTGGGATTCAAGGGAATGGTGAGTTTTCACAATTGCAGCTGTTGTACTCATAGACTGCTTCTTTATCCCCTATTGTGGATAGTTTTAAAGCTTCTACTGCTGCCAGCTCCCAGCCTGCTGCTATTTCAGCAGCTTCTGTTTGGGCTGCTTCTGCTTCCCTAGCCAGCAGCACTCTCCCTGATCCTGGCCTTGCGGTTTTCAGTTCTGCTGGGCCAGCAGTTTTAGCTTTGCCTGTGTCTACTGATAATTTCTCTCATTTGGAGCCTAGCTCTAAAGCAACTCAAAGCATGGCTAATGTTCTCGAAATATGTTTTAAAAAAGCAATGCCTTGTGAGTTATCTCCGCTAGGTTATCACCTCTCAGCTAACATTAACCACTTCTTGACCAGAAGGATTTGCCCTCTTAATGACCAGGCCATTTTTTGCGATTCGGCGCTGCATTATTTTAACAATTGCGCGGTCGTGCAACACTGTACCAAAATAAAATGAATGTCCTTTTTTAACATTTTAGGCCAATTTGTTTTCTTCTACATATTTTTGGTAAAAAAAATTGCAAAAAGCGTATTTTGATTGGTTTGTGCAAAGGTTATCGCGTCTACTAACTACAGGAAAGTTTTTTTTTTTTTTTTACTAGTAATGGCAGTGATCTGCGTTTTTTAGCGGGACTGCGACATTGCGGCGAACAGATCAGACCCCTAACTGACATTTTTGGCACTTTTGGGAGGACCAGTGACATTACTACAGTTATCAGTGCTAAAAATACGCACTGTTACTGTAATAATGCCATTGGCAGGGAAGGGGTTAACACAGCGGGTGATCAGGGGGTAAATGTAAGCCTAGGGAAGTGATTCTCTCTCAGAGGGGAATGATCACGGGTGCCTGGAGGCAATCGGAGCCGCCGGTCCCATGCATCGGAGTCCCCACTGCCGAGTGGGGGCGGAAGCGCGCTGGCAGCGGCGCACACTCCCCCCCTGGCTGCAGGCACGTGACCGACATACAGCTACGTGGGTTCACGCAGGAGGGGCTGCCTGCCGCAGTATATCTGCTGCGGGCGGTCCTTAAGTGGTTAAAGAAAAAATTTCTAAAGGACAATTTTTTGACATCCTGTCTCTTCTCCCCTCTTCTAAAGAATTCTTGTTCAAGGGAGATAAAAAAGGAGGACAAACTGAAGAGGACAGGCACAGACATGTCACCAGAAATTTTTTGCAAGTAAACAGCTGAAAGGCATCTGTTTTGCATTCAATGATTCCCAATGTAAGTGGCTGGGGTCCTGTAGTTTTAGACATGAATGCGCATTTTGCGCAGGAGCCCATCCTGTTTCCAAGTGAGCCCAGGAGCCATTTCCAAAAAGCTCCAACACCAGCGAAATTGTGAAAAATTCTCCCGTGGCTGCAACTTTATACAGACAGGCCAATGGCTCATCTACTATTTGAAGGGTTTAGCGAGGTAGTTAGAGACATAGTTTTTAAAGAAATCATAAAAGACAGGATTGCGGGCCTATTTTTGCACACTCCTTTTCAGGATTTCAGAATTTCCCCGCCAGGGATTTTGCTAAAGAAAGAGCAGCATTCTTATAGGCTTATTCATCACTTATCTTTTCCTAAAGGAGGCTCTTTAAATGATCAGATTGGTGATGAATTAGCTATGGTGCATTATTCTGCTTTTGAAGATGCCTTAATTAAAATTTGCAGTTTAGGTGGGGGTGCGTTCTTGGCTAAAGCAGACGTCAAATACGCTTTTCGCTTACTGCCCATTAACCCTTTATCCATTTAATTCGTTAGGATTTTATTTTTATTAAAACTATTGTTTTTTTCTTTGATCAATGCCTTCCCACGGGTTGCCCTCTTTCCTGCAATTACTTTGAAGGTTTTTCTACTTTTTTTTGAGTGGGTTGTTAGACATGGGTCCATTTGACAATGCATTATTTAGATGATTTTCTTTTTTTTAGGTTGATCAGTTTTTGAATGCAATAACATTTTAAATTCCTTTTTAGCAGTTTGTGCCAAATTCAATATTCCTTTGGCCCATGAGAAGACCATCTTCCCATCAACTTGCATTATATTTTTAGGTATTACTATTGATACATTGACCTGATGAAAAAATTGCTACACTAAAGAATGTCATTGCCATAGTGATTAGACAGAAAAAAAGTATTCTTGAAGGATATGCAGAAGCTTCTTGGCTTTCTTGCATTTGCTTCTAGAGTGTTGCCTATTGGCAGGATATTCTCTAAGCATTTCTACCTGGCAATTTCAGGTTTTAAATCCCCTACATCTCATATGAGGATCACTTTGGATTTACGGGAGGATCTGTTGGTATGGGCTCAGTTTTTAGATGATTTTAATGGGATGGCTATCTTTAAAGAAGAATTTCTATCAGACAATGATTTTTGTCTCTTCACTGATGCAGCAGTCTCGGTGGATTTTGCATCCATTTGGGAAACCCATCGGTGCGCTTCATTGTGGCATCCTTCTTGGAGGATAGGGGCTTGGTTAAGAATGTGGTGCTACTGGAGTTGTTTCCTATTCTGGAGATTTGGGGTGAGTATTTTAGGAATAAAAGGATTCTTTAAGCACAGACAACAAAGGGGTCCTTTTTGCTGTGAATTGCTTATCCTCCAAATCCCCTCCAGTCATCATTTTAATCAGATACCTTGTTTTCAAATGCTTGAGTCTAAAGGTGCCCGCTATATACCAGGTAAGCACAATGAGTTTGCAGATTCTCTCTCTCGTTTGCAGGTGACCAGATTCAGGCTGCTTTTACCAACTGCGGATGAGAGAGGGTTCCAATGTCCTTTGCATCTTTGGGATCTGATTTAGAAATGGTTTGCAAGAGCATTGAGAGATCTGTTGCACCTTCTACCTTCCCAGCTTATTCTTCTGCATGGTGGCAGTGGCTCACTTACTTAGCCTCCAGGGGGGAACCTCTGTCCCTGTTCTCTGAACAATTACTTTTATCCTTCCCCAGAATCCCCAATAGCCTGATGTCTCAATCTCTATCTTGGGCCTATATTAGTACAATTTTAGCAGGGCTGGCAACAGGTTATTTTCAGTGAAACAGGCGCTAAAGCGTTACAAAAGGGCGTCTTTTTGGCCAGATATGCGAGCGGCTATCATGCCCTCTGTTCTTGAACAGTTATGTGTTGCCGCTTATAAGGTTTGTTTTTCCGCCTACAACGCAAATTTATTTCAGGCTTTTTTTTTTATTCTCTTTTTAGGGGCATTGTGAATTTCTGAGGTGGTACCCCCTAATAAAAAAAAGAATAGCGAGTATTTTATTCAACCTTTTATTCTTAAAGGAGGAGGATTTAAGAATTTTCATTCCTAGATCTAAAACTGACCAGTCAGTCAAAGGTTCTTGGTTGCATTTACATTCTTTTCTGGGTTCCCCCATCTGTCCTGTGACGTTGCTATTGGAATTTTTGCAGTCCAGGCCTCCTATGCATGATTCATTGTTCATTCATATAAATGGGTCCCCTTTAACGAGGTTTTAATTCAATGCGGTTCTAAGTAAATGCCTAACTTCTCTAAGATTAGACAATATGAATTTGTCTTCACATTCTTTCCGTATTGGGGCAGCCACGGAAGCTGCCAGGCTGGGTTTAGATGTCAGCGTTATTAAAAAAAATTGGGAGATGGCACTGTGATGCAAATAAGTTGTATATCCACCCTAACTATCATTTCTAATTTCAGGTCAATTCCTGTCTGTTTGGTTGGTTGGACATGTTTTCATATTCTGGTCTGAAAGGAGAGCTTTGCGACAAAGTTATTCTGAAAGCTTGAGTCTTCACCCAATTAGGGTACATATTTGCTGGCGTGGTATTTGAGGAATGCGATGGCAGGATTTATTTTCTCAATTGCGTAACATGTTTCATTCTTTTCCAGCACCCGATGTTTTAATTCTTCATGGCAATGACAATGGGGAGGTAAAAACACTGGATATGATTTTTCAAATCAGAAATTATTTATATCTCTAATGCCATTGCCTAAGACGGTTTTCGTTTTCTCCAAAATTGTACCTAGGCTGGTTTGGTTCAACTCACCTTTTAAGAAAGTGAGAAAAAGAATAAATAGGGCAATTGCAAAGGTCTTACCTGCCCTGGGTAATTTCCCCTTTCGGCACGTAGATTTAGAGGGGGGAATAGTGGGACTCTATAAAGAGGATGTGTCCATTTGTCAGACATTGGTCTCGACATTTTCAATAGCAATCTGCAAAATATGGTGGAGTTAGCCATGGTTTGAGGGGGTTGGGCAAGGTTTGTTTCTTAAACAATCATGGTTTGTGGGTGAACAGTTAATGAAATGTTTTAATAGTATGACAACATGAGCCAAAGTGGCTGGGTTGTTTTCACTTGTATGTTTTGAGTGAGTTGTTATTAGCTACTGTAACAGCTTAAGTTATGCATTTGTCTTCATATGTATTAAGCTTTATACCAATATTAAAGAGGCCGTGGCCATTTTAACTCCACTATTTGTTTGTTAGGGTCTTCTTTCTGTGCTCCATGGCTGTCTACAGTCCCATAAAAGTTAGGGATGCCTGTTTTAAGGTCCCCCGAACTCATGGGATTTTGACTGCAGAGCAGTTTCTAGGCTCCTCCCTTTCTCCCTTCTAGTCAGTTAGGCAACTGAGTGGAGTTAGGAGTCAATTGGGGCGAATCAAAAGGTTAGAAAGATCAATAGGGTCAGTTGACCTCTGTAAGTTGGCTGACTGTTAGGGAATATTCCAGAAGGTCATGTCACATGACCTATGGAACATTCTAGAAAGGGTCTGAGCCCCTATAAAAGGCAGCTCCAATGGCTACACTCTGCCAGTCCTCAGAGACCTCCTGCCTGTGAGCTCTCCCCCCTCCCTCCCTGTCGCGGCCTGAAATATTATGTTAGAAAGGGGCATGGTTGATGAAATGGTTTAATAGTATGACAACATTATCCATAGTGGCTGTGTTGTTTTCACTTGTATGTTTTGAGTGAGTTGTTATTAGCTACTGTAACAGCTTATGTTATGCATTTGTCTTGATATGTATTAAACTTTATACTAATAATAAAGAGGCCACAGCCATTTTAACTCTCCCCATTTGTTTGTTTGGGTCTTCTTTCTGTGCTCCATTGCTGTCTACAGTCCCATGAGTCTTATGATTCAGTTGCACATGAGAGTTAATATCTTTGGCATTTGCACTTCGCTATACTTTTGATAGCAGGGCCCTAAGTGTTAGTGTGAGATTTTTAGATACCCCTCTCAACAGGTTTATTTTATTCCTGGACTCATGTTTTTTTATTATAAAAATAATAAACATGTTATGTTTACCTACTCTGTGCAGTTGGTTTTGCACAGAACAGCCCAGATCCTCCTCTTCCCAGGTCCCTCTTTGGCTCCCCTGAGCCCTCCCTCCCTCCCTTTGAGTGCCTCCACAGCAAGAAGCCTGTTATGGGGGCACCCAAGCGGAGACACAGCTCTGTGTATCCATTCAGACACGGAGCTGTGGTTCAGCCCCACCCCCTCTCTCATCATTGGCTAACCGACTTTGATTGACAGCAGCGGGAGCCAATGGCACCGCTCCTGTGTCTTAGCCAACGAGGACGGGAGTCCCGGACTGCTGAGACAGTTGTGGACTTTGCTGTATCATTAGGGGGCTCAGGTAAGCATTAGAGGGGGCTGAGGGGGGCTGTTGCAAATTAAAGTTTTTTTATCTTAATGCATAGAATGCATTAAGTTAAAAAACCTTCTGACTTAACAACTCCTTTAATCATTTTTAAAACTTTAAAGAAGAAGTAAATTAAGAAGAAGTATGGCTGTACTTCTCTTTTGGATCACAGGAATGCAAATGGTTGGGATCCACCCATATGCCTGAACCAGCAATTGGCTAAGCCTTTCAGCGAGCCACTCACTGAAGCCTGAGAGTGATTAGCGGTCTTTGATCACTGCACCATCAGAGCAATTCTGCATCCCCCTATGTAAGCATATATTTTTTTTCCTTAAACTCATGCTTAAAAAATACATTTTAAGTTTTTTTTACAGTGCATAACTAACATAGGTAAAATGCTAGAGTTTCAGATTCATTGACAATGACCTTATTGACAGCATATTGATTTTAATGTGCTGTAAATTAGGCATTAATCAACAAATGGTTAATCGCATGCTACTGAGCAATTAAAGGAAACTTATGTTAAGGGAGAAATGTAGACTGCCATTATTAAAGCGATTATAAAAGTAGTTTTTTTTTTTTTTAATACCAAACATATCTATACTTACCTGTCCTGTGCAATTGAATTCCCATGGGGAGCTTCCCATGGGGGCACTCGTGCGTGTTCGCACCCAAACCCTGCTGCTTCATCCATTGAGCAGTACTCGGCCCCGCCCCCTGATCCCTCGCCACTGGCTTTGATTGGCAGCATTAGGAGCAAATGGCCCTCGGTGCCCTAGCAAAGCCAGCAAGACCCAGAAGTAATGGGAAGGAAGAGCTGCAGGTGCGCACTGCACTGGATCGAATGAAGGATTTAGGTAAGTAAAAGGGGGATGAGGGGGGGATGCTGACATCTAAACAATTTTTACCTTAACGCAAGGAATGCATTAGGGTAAAACATGCTTAGGCTTTACAACCACTTTAACCAAATTCTGAAAGAGTTAGTCGCTTGGCTGTCTCTAACTTCAGTGATTTCTTTGCCTGGGACTTAGAACAAGTATGCAGAAAGGAAAATCAGAGCAAACCCAAAACTAATACAAACATGTTACAGGTCAGGGACTCAGAAATGACTAAAATCAGAAGATCAACAAGACAAGCATACAACTGGCATTTTTTGAAAAAACAGGTCAGCAATGGCAGCCTACGTATTTCTCTCAGTACAGGGTAAAGTAACACTAGCATTTGAGCCCCCTGTGGATTTGTTCATAGAAAAGCACAGCATGTCTCCCACCTGCTGCTAAACTGTAGCAAAATGGCAATTTCTTTTTGCCATTGAACGAATATGGGGAGACGGCAATCAACTTTCAAACTTGTAAAGTGAAATGTATTTAGGAGTTGATTATTCCAACTGCACACTCGTGTAACCCCACTCAAACCCACACCAGAGCAAATCAAAATTTGTGATTTTAGCCAAGGGTTTATAGCTAAATCTGAACTCCAGGCAGCAACACAGATGAAATGCACATACAGGAGTTTTTTTCCCCCGCCAAAGGATTTTTATTTCTGTCCATATTTTTGTCTGGTATAAGCAGCAGATTGATAAACTTATTTTTACTTTACTTATCTAAACTATCAGTGCAACACAAATGATTGGCTCCTGGGCTGCTTCTATCTCTCCCAATCTGAGCTCTGGTTGAACAAGGGACTGTAAGAGGTTGAAATCAAGTCAAACGCAGCTACTTACACTTACTGCTTCCATTTAAAAAAATTACAGAAAGTGTTATTGATTACAGAGATGCATCAACCTCCATAGCATTATGTTTCTATGGCTCCTCCTTGGAAAATATGAATGAAAGGAGCATTATTAACTAATTACATGTTAAAATTTGCATTTTAGGCCTAGATCAGTGGAAACCACAAAACATTATTTTTCTGAAAGCAAAGGAACTTAAAATAACTCGTTGCAATGTTTTATGTTGCACAATACTTGCGCCACTGTTTTTAAACCTGTTAATTTATTAAAACTGCACCCGAACTAATTTTAATGCACACAAACACAATATCAATCACTTTTTTACTTAATGATACAATAGGTCTATAGGCAAAATGAGATTAACAGTTTACTGAAAAACATCACTAATTGATTTCAATATGCTGCTTCCTGTCAGCATGGGGTTCATTTAATTTAATTATTTTTACTAAATCAGGAATGTCCCAGCTATATGTAAGATTTTAATCACTTCTAGAGTGCCATCAATTGCTTTTGCAAAAATGAGTATGGCTAAAAATATAAAGGACCCACCACTGTTGACCTGCATACTCCAGGTTTGTCATCATTATACCGATATCACTACTTAAGCGATATTAAAAACAAAAGCAACATTTATTACAGCTTACCAATGCTTGGCTGATAATTGCACTTTTTTAGGCTTTGTCCTTTTTTGTACCTGGTAACCTGGCCAGTAGGTCTGTTTTTTTTTCAAAAGGACAGACTCTCTTGCAAATGTAGCAGTTAGAGGGTTGAGACAAATAATTTACCACTGACAGGGGTGCTTACAGTGATCAGATTAAAACCTTTATCCTAAAAGAGAAAAAAAAGCTGTTTGTTGTAACTGTTTGTGCAACCGAGTGTGAGCTTGAATTTGGCTTCAGTTTTTAGTGTATCTAAATCTGCTAGTCCATCAAACGCTCCCCTTCCCCCAGACTGACATTGCTGATGTTTGAAGGTGCCCCCTGTGCTCCTTCATCCAGAGTGACAGCACTCTAATACAAGGGGTGTGTTGCTGGCCAAATCACCAGGTGAAAACCGAAGGAAAAAGGGCAAAAACAAAAACGAATGCAGCCACTACATCTAATGATTGAAAAGCTTCAATATAATACATTTTTGGTTTTGGGTTTAAAACCACTTTAATATGTCACTGTCCTGAAAAAAGTGTTTGTCATTTCATGTGTCGCAGCACTTGACATACAAATGTTTATTTCCAACCAGTAACTCACAAAGTCGTGAAGGCAGGATAAGAATGACACCCCCACCATGTGCACCTTTCAAAAAAGTTAGCAATGACAATTGTTAAAGAGGAGGTCCGGCCCCAACACAAAAAAAAAAAGTTAGCAGCTACTAATACTGTTAGTTCTGACTTTTAAAATTAGGACACTTACATGTCCAGGGTCCCATGATGTCGGCACCCTAGCCAATGTTTCCATCAGCTCTCGGGTGCTGCCGCCACCATTACCTGTAAGGGAAACCGGCAGTGAAGCCTTGCGGTTCCACAGTCGTTTCCCTACTGTTCATGTGCTGCGCTTTATGAATGACCCAGCAGCTGGGGAAGGAGGAGGGTGGGCCGGACTTCTGGGGGGGCCAAACTGCGTGTCCTTTTTCACACTGAGTCATGGCTCGCCTTGTCCACTCCATCACCTGATTGGCTCACTGGCAGTCAAAAGCCATTTAGGAGTGCGAGTCCCCGAAGAGCCAAGGCTCTTGTGGACATTGCTGGATCAAGAGGGGGCTCAGGTAAGTATTAGGTGGGGCTTGGGGCTGCTGCACACAGATTTTTTACTTTCATGCAAAGAATTTAATAAGGAACGGGCTGTACTTATAATGCAGTAGACAGGAGTAAGAAATGTAAAACACAGTGAGGGGAATTTATCAAAACTGGTGCATTCAGAATCTGGAACAGCTGCACATGGCAACCAATCAGCTTCTATCTTTAGTTTGTTTAGCTTTGAAAATGAAAGCTATAAGCTGACTGGTTTCTATGCACAGCTGCTCCAGATTCTATCTGCACTAGTCTTACTAAGATCCCCTAAGGGCTTATTCAGACAGGATCTGAGAAAAGTCCTGTATGCTGAGCCACTTTTTGCTGCGTCTGCATCAACCAGAGAGCTTCACCCATTGAAGTGGGTGCACAGATCCGAATGCAGACACAATGCGTTCGCATACATGCATCCCTTCCTGTCTGCATGTCAAATTTTGACATTTGACTATGTCCATGCAGCTGCTGCATCCCAACTGACTTTAACTGGACTGCCTGCACAGGGATGCATAGAACACCACGCCTCCCCACGCATTACACAACCATCACACTTGCCATGGATGCATATGCTCCATGTAAATAAACCCTAATTGTCATGCGGGCCAGAAAGCAGGAAGGAGGAGATGTTGGGTAATAAAAGAGAAGTATGGTAATTTTTTTAATCATACTTACCTAGGTGGATGCTACATCTGTCCCCCACTCGCTCTAAGGTTGAGAACCGAGTAATCAAACACCACTGATCACTCAGTTCTTAGTGCTCCCTGAGCAGAGAGCCAATGACTGTCAGTCTCTGGCTCTCTGCTCTGCCCCCTCCCCTCTGCTCACTAAAACATTGGGCTGTGGGGGGCAGGAGCTGCTGGCTCAGGCTCTCAGCAGCTCACTGAGAGCCTGAGCTAGGTGCCGGAACAAGCATGTTGGCGGATACGACCATATGGTTGCGATCTTTCCCTAGCCTGGCTCTGTGGCGTCAGCTGGCAGCACGCTGTCAGATAAAAATAGGTCAGAGGAGTGCAAACAATCTGCACTGCTGTGATCCACAGGAGGTGTACAGCCAAACAAGCAATAATTCCATCACACAAACTGTCTCTGCTCCTGTTTGGCATTACTTGTGACAATTAATAAATGTCCTAATTTATGTTGTGAGGCATGGCAGGTCCTTCAGGCACCCTCTTTCCTCTTTCCTAGTCGAGAGGGCCTCCACAATCCCCCTCTTATAGTCCAGGGCCTCCAGACACCTGCTGTCCTAGCCCAGGGCCTCCAGACACCCCCTCTCCTAATCTGGACCTCCTGGCACCCCCTCACCTAGTCTAGTATCTCACTTGTCCCCCCCCCATCCAGAACCCTTGCCACACCAACGACCATTTGCTAGTCAAGGGCCTCCTCCGTATCCCCCCTCTTAGTCCAGGGCCTCCTCTGCACTCCCCTTTTAGTCCAATGGCTCCTCAACAGCCCCCCCCCCAAGTTCGGAGCCTCATTTGCACCCTGCCCTCCGAATCAGGTCCTTTGTCACACCACTTTTCAAGTCCAGGGCCTCCTGTAAACTCTCCTCCTATTCAAGGGCCTCTTCTGCATTCCCTAGTCCAAGGCCTCCTCTGTACTCCCCAGTCCAAGGCCTCCTGTGTGTTCCACTCCTAGTCCAGGCTCTCCTCTGCACTCTAATCTAGGGTCTTTTCCACACCAAACCTTTTCTAGTCCAGAATCTCATCTGCACCCCCCCCCCCCCACTCCAGAACCTCCTCTGCACCCATCCCCCCAGTCCAAGGCCTCCTCTGCAACACCCCCCCAGCCCGGGGCCTTCTCCACACACCCCCCTAGCCCAGGGCCCCCTCTGCACCCCCCAAGTCCAGGGTCTCCTCTGCGCCCCCCAGGCCAGGGCCTCCTCTGCACCCCTCTTTTTTCAGGGCCTTCTCTTCACCCCACCCAGCCCAGGGCCTTCTCCGCACCCCCCATCAGCCAAGGGCCTTCACTGCACCCCCCCAGTCCAGGGCCTCCCCTGCACCCCCCCGGCCCAAAACCTCCTCTGCACCACCCCAGTCCAGGGCTTCCTCTGCATCCCCCAGTCCAGGGCCTTCTCTGCACCCCCCCAGGTCCCCCAATCCTTTGCCATATGAACCCCAACTTCCTAGTCCAGGGCCTTCTGCACAAAAACCCCTCTTCTTGTCCAAATAAATGCCTTCCAGTTCCAGGAAGGCTCTCCCATATAATTGTACTGCAGCTGGGATAGCTCATTCAGAAAAGACATGGGCTGTTCGGGCACTAGGCAGGACTAGGAGGGAGACCCCACAGCACTCTGCTGGGTATGCCTATCGCACTGGATATCTTTGCTTTAGGGTGTCACTGCCACCAGTTCAAGTGTAATAGACAGGCAGCGCCCGCGGCCCGCTGCATAGTTTGCGAAATACCTAAGAATCAAATAGGAAGGAGACCGCACAGGCACTCTAGCGCTAAATCACTCATCTCCTCCCTCCCTACCATCCTATAAAAAAGCATTTCAGAGTGACGCTTAAGCTACTGTTGCTTGGCAACATGGCAACAGTACCTAAAGTGTCGCTCTGGAATGCCTTTCTATAGTGCAGGCGGGCAGGAGGAGCAGAGTGATTTAGCGATAGTGCACCTGTGCAGTCTCCCTCCTGTTTGATTCTTAGGTATTTGGCAAACTATGCAGCGGCCGCTGCTTGTCTATTGCACTTTATCGGGTGGCAGTAACATCCTTACAGCAGCGGTTCCCAGTGTGGGTGGGGGTGGCACCCCTGGTGATGCCCCCTGGATTCGTTACGTGGGGCATGTGCCCCCCCCCCCCCCCGTTTTTGCTCTGGCTGTGGTAATAATTGGGTAGCTCCAACATGCAAAAAGCATCCTTCTCCTATAACCATCTGCTGTGGTCCAACTCTTATCGTGTGGTGCGTGACCTCACTAGGTCTTAATATGCAGAAAGGAGCAGACCAGAGATGATTATCACAGGGAATGGTTGAATTTTTGTATGTCAGAACACCCTGGTCTGCTTGGTTACTGGGCTGCTGTACAAGAAATGGAAAGCTGTGCGGAGATGCCTACAATAAAACTGAATTGGCATTTACTTACGGTAATTAACATATTTATCTTTAAAGTATATGTACGCTCTAACAATGAACTTCTCTTATCCTTTCCCTCCTAGACTGTTAAAGTATAATTTCAGGACTCATTTCACTTTACATTATTTGGGCCAAGCTGGGCCAAACAAACTATTTCTATTACTAAATGATGTGACCACTATGTGTGCTTTATTGCTTTATTGCACAGTGGTAGTTACGCTGGACAGCAGCATTGGATTTCAGGCAGCAATGTGGGCATCTTCCCATGTGCTACCAATTTGGCCTCATGTGCACACTGGACATAAAAAATACTGCTTATACAGGCATTTGGCATTTTTACTTTCAGCCTGTAGAAGCAATTCTATTTTAGCCTATGTGTCCATGCACATCTGTGCATTTACAGGTATATTTGTAGAGGAGCATTTACAGGCTGAAAAAAAAAAAAAAAACACATCACAAGAATATTTTTGAGACGCGGCGTTTAGGCATGTCAAGCAACTTTAAGTGTACATTTTTCTAGGCTTTTTGGGGAAAATGCTTATAAACGCAAATATGCCTAAAAGCTCTTACACACCTGTACAATATGCTCCATAGGAGTGTTTTTATGCTGCTCCCTGCCTGGTGTGGATGGACCCTTAAGCCCCGTACACATGATAAGATTATCGAACGATATGTCGTCCGTTTTTTGTGGCATGCTAGTCTGATGTGGAAAGTGAAAAGGTTATTTTTCATACGAATTTTCCCGTACGACAGAATTCTACTTCAGAAGTGATGTCATGTGTTGGATTATTTTGTATGTGTTCTTTCGTCTCTGAACATGCCTAGTCTTGCTCTTAAGATTTTTTTCTGTCGAAATCTGTACTAATGAGACGAAAATGGGACGTTGTATTACGGACGACAAAAATGTTATAGCCTGCACATCAGGATTTTGTCAGCCGAAAAGTCGGAGTTGGCTGTTGAAAGCACCATACTAACAATCCGAAAATCGGCAGATCGGTCGTCGAACGAATTTTCCCTTCAGATTTTCTTATCGTGTGTACAGGCCTTTAAAGAGAGTGAGGTTAAGCACTTCTCCACCTTTCAGTAGAAGGCTTGAATACAAGACTTCCTGTGATTTGCGGTGGGAGGGTGACATCCCAATTTCCACCTTGGGCAATCAAACAAATACTTGTTGATCCTGCCAGAAACCCAGTGTGCTGATAACTTCCTGTGCACTGTGCCTGTTCTGTACTAAAACCTTAACAATGTTATCAGCCCTGCCCAGTTCAGTCTACTACAGAACATCTCCTCCTATGTTATGGAGACAAGGAGGAGAGGAGATGTTCTGTATTCAAAATTAGGAGCTAGCAGCCTAGGGTAACTGCTGCTCCTCCAGTGATACCATACAGTGCGTGAAACCTGTCACCCTAGGACAGAAAGTGTGTTACTGACAGTATCACCATGTGGAAAAAAAGGAAAAGAAGCTTGCAAAAAAAAGAAAACAAGTGCAGCCACTGCATCTAAGGATTGGAAAGCAACAATTTATTACTCTTTGGTTCCTGGTTTCAGATACAGTTTATGTGACAGAGCATTAAAGGTAGCATGTGCAGCCATACCTTCTGTCTGTGGCTGCAATGCAGAGATTTAGATACCCAGCAAAAAGATGGCTGAGAAAAACAGCAGAACAGCTGAAAATAAGTTCTCAGAGAAATGTATTTCTTTCCACTACAGAGGGAATTTCGGTGGCTGGGAAAGAGGAGGGGTTGACAGATGGGAGTGATCCATAGCCTGAGAGAGGGATTCTCATGAGCTGAGAAATACAATCTGGAGACCATTGGAAGCTCTCATTATGGCAGAAACTTTATTTTTTGCCATTCTTTCCAGTATACCACACTATTTATTTGTCTGCCTAAAGCTGCTAACAGAGTAAAGGAGATTAGAATTGGGACGTTTACAATGCAGCAGCACCAGTTACATTGTCACAGATAGAAATTTTGTGAATGAACTCAGCAGCTAATCATAAAGGTCTGGCAACAAGAGATCACCAAGCAAAATTAAAAATGCAGTAAAAAGCAAAGAGAACCTATCTCAGCCCTTCAACTTTGAAAAAAGGAAAATCCACGCTGAGCCCTTCAACTTTACTAACCAACATTATATAGTAAAGGCAGATTCCACAATATTCTTGTAAGTACCTTTGTCATTATTAAAAAAAATATTCCAGGTGGAGGGGCATAGCACAGAAATATATTAATTGGCATGTAAAGAATTGACCCACATCAGTGATTTTTTTTTTTTTTTTTTATAATTATTATACAGGATTTATATAGCGCCAACAGTTTGCGCAGCGCTTTACAATGTGACAGTACAGTGACAATACAATTCAATACAGGAGGAATTAGAGGGCCCTGCTCGTTAGAGCTTACAATTATAATTTGTTTTTATTAGTGTAGCACTTATGCCCAAAGACGTTGCTTGATGTGTTGGGTCCTCTCTACCTGTGCCCATGACTCTGAACAGCACCACTCACACTGACACACCTGGCTGAGCGGGGAATGTTTAATTTAAAAAGGTGTATATAGACCTTGAAGGTGCATAGACATCAGGCATGACACAGCAACTGGTTAAGTAGTAGCAAAAAGTATATTGTGACAGGGTAAGCAGAGAATAAATATACTGTAATAGAATAAAAGTAAGAGAAATATACTGCAACAATTAAGAAATAGGAGTAATATACTGCAGAAACAATAATTGATATAAAGCACCCCCCCCCCTTCTGAACCCTGTACTGGACATCCCTAACTGGGGGGGATATACCACAGTAACAGTTCAGCAGTCAGTAATATACTTCTCTATTTTTTCTTCTGCCTAGCTTGTTAAAGCCCAACCATTGTGGTGGAGCTTTCAAGTAGAACTATAGGCAAAACTTTTTATTCATTTTGGATAGAGTCTTATAGCCCTTGTCAGATTTATTTATTTTTGTTGCCCTCTGTATCCCATTTTGGAGATTTCCCTTCACTTCCTGTCCCATATTCAAACAGGAAGTGAGAGGAAATCCCTGCAAATTGAGGTAATCCCTTGGGGACCCCTAGGTCACCAGAACTTGGATCCCCATTGGAAGATCTCCCCTTTATTTCATTTCTGGGGAAGACTTAAAATTTAGGATTTTTTTTTTATTTCACTGTCAGTGATATTGGTAAACGGAAAATAGAAAAGGTGAATCTCCTTAACGGTATAGTGCAAGGTGAATCTCCTTAATGGTGTAGCGCACCCTACGTAGAAGCCGCTGGTGAACTGGGATCCACCCTGCACAGTCAGGCACGCCAAATCTCCACAGTATATCAGAGTCAAGAAACAGTCCAGGGCTATTTGTATTTTATTTAGGGTATAAAACTTGGATAGGGATTAGGGAGATTATGGGATGCCCACTTGACTTTTGTAAACTTTTCAAGGACAACTTTCCTATATACCAATGGTCTCCAAACTGCAGCCCAGGGGCCAGATGTGGCCCTTTGCTTGTCTTTTCTAGGCCCTTCGGTCACTATTCCTCCCACTGATACAATTCACTATTCCTTCTACCCCAACACCGGGGCATAATTCCTGTCACTGATACCAACAATAGGGCACTATTCCTAACACTAACCACAACAATGAGGCACTATTCTTCCCACTGACACCAATGATGGGACACTATTTCTCCCACTGACACCAACTGCAGGGCCCTGTTCTTCCCACTGACACCAATGATGGGGTACAATTGCTTCTCCTGATACTAACAATGGGGCACTATTCCTCCCTAAGACACTAATGATGGGGCACTATTCCTCCCAATGACACCAATGATGAGGCACTAATCCTCCCAATTACACCAATGATAGGGCACTATTGCTCCCAATGACACCAATGATGGGGCACTATTCCTCCCAATGACACCAAAGATAGGGCATTATTTCTTCCCTTAAAACCAATAATGTAGAAATATTCCTCCCACTAGTACCAATGCAGGGACATTCTTTACTCCCATTGACCCCAAGGGATGTTCTACTCCCACTGGCCCCAGTCTGGCCCCCTCAAGGTCTGAAGGACAGTAAACTGGCCCTTTGTTCAGAAAGGGGAGACCCCTGGTATATACAGTCTATATATATATTCCTCTGATTCCTCCAGCACGCTTGCTTGCAGATATCCCAGCAGCCACACTGATAGTTAATTTTGACAAAAAGGCAACCGTCAGATTTTAAAGCAAAAGCCCTTTACAGTCAGGGAACGTGGGCCCCTTTGGTTGTGTAGGAAAGTTCAGTGTCCAGCTTACATACCTGTGGCTACTGATCCCAGTACCACTTTTTCAGGCACTGCCAGCCCACCTGGCTGCAGCTTCCCATTTTTACTAGCCCACCTGGTTAACTTCTACTTAGTCTTGCCTGACTGAACCCACAGTCCTCCCAGACTGCACACTCACCAGCCCACATGGCTGACTTCTCCTGGAGACCTCCTGGATGTGCTTACTCTCTCCTGCTGTCTTACAGCTGCTCCCATGCATCCAGGGCAGGATTCCTCCGTGTGTTGTATAGGATTACACCCAGCAGCTAAGCCCCGGGCCGGAGGTCCCCCCCCAGACTAGGGGGAACCCTCAAGGGCCAATAACAGCCACCTCAGCACTCCATCGCCATCTTCCATCTGACTGCCCCCTGCTGACATGACTCAAGAGTATTTGAAAGGTGCCCTCCCCCTGCCAGCCCACTTGCTGGGGATTGGCTAGGGTCTTCACAGATACTCAAGGCAGCTCCTCCTATCCTCCCTCCCATTCTTCTGTAAGCATCTCAAAGTTTCCAGCAAGTGGGGGAGGTACCAGAGGTGCTGCCTAATGAGTCATCCAGCCTCCTTGAGTCACTCACTCTGGCCCAAATTCAACACAGAAAAAAAGTAAAATCTCCTGCGCTCAGGTGCTGCGTTTATAGGGAAGGCTGTGTTTTTGGCATGTATGCTCTTGCTGCCCTCACAGGATGCTCGATATCCACATGGACTAGAAACATAGAAAAACAAGAGAAAGGCACACCGACCGACGTTTGTGAGTATAATGTATGGCATTGAGGTGAGTTTGTATGTTTGCTTTTTTTTCTATACCCCAAACTTCTCTGTTAAGGCTGTCATAATCCCCTAAATAAGAAAAATAACAAATAAATTCATGTGACAGAATGTCTGGCTTGTAGCACAGTCCTTCTGTAGAGAAAGTTTCCTTTCACACAGATTATCGATCAGCCAATAGGGACATTAAAACATGTCCCAAGCTTGAGACAAGATATATCATAATCTGCATTTTGTTCTAGAAATGCATGTTACAAGTGAAATCTAGTCTAGGAATTATCAGCCTTACATACAGTATGGTTTACTATAATAAAATAGCAAAGCCCCTTAAGAACATACTGAGATGGGCATAAATATAACTAAAAAGTGTGTCATGTAGCAGTTAGAGTTGAGCGAACACCTGGATGTTCGGGTTCGTCGGGTTTGACCGAACTTGAAAAAAAGTTTGGGTTCGTGACCCGGACTTAACCCGAACTTTGTCCCGATCCCGAACCCATTGAAGTCAATGGAGACCCGAACTTTTGAGCACTAAAATGCCTCTAAAACAAACATGGAAAGGGCTAGAGGGCTGCAAATGCATCTTAAGAGCATGAGAAGTGCTCTACAAACAAATGTGAATAGGGAAATAACTTAAAATAACATAAAAAACTGAAAAATAAAAAATAATCATCTTGAATGATGTAGGAGGAGGACGAGGCCCATATGGAGTAGGAGGTTGAGGTGGCGGAGGATATGGCGGTGTAGGTAGAAGCTGCGGCGGCGGTGGAGGAGGAGAACGAGGCCCATATGGAGTAGGAGGTTGAGGTGGCGGTGGATGTGGCAGTGTAGATGGAAGCAGCGGTGGAGGAGGATGAGTTAGCCAACACTGGTTTTTGTTTTTAATTTTATTTCTTTTTAAATTAGGGTACACCCCAAAAAGAGTGAGAGATCAAAAATACAACAATGGCTGGGTAAGGCCGGTATACATGTCTATTCTGCACAAGGTATGGATAAGTCCTGCGGGATCCATGCCTGGTTCATTTTAATGAATGTGAGCTTGTCCACATTGGCTCTGGACAGGCGGCTGCGCTTGTCTGTGATAACGCTCCCAGCCGTGCTAAATACACGTTCAGATAATACACTGGCTGTAGGGCATGCCAGCACCTCCAAGGTGTAAAGGGCAAGCTCAGGCCATGTGCCCAATTTGGAGACCCAGAAGTTGAAGGGGGCGGACCCGTCATTCAGTACGTCTAGGCGTGTGCACACATACTGCTCCACCATGTTAGTGCTGTGTGGTGGTGCTGCTGGTGGAGCTCCTGTTGCAAGGAGAGGACATGGTCGATCTGTGGCAGCTACACGCACAAGTGAAACACCTTTTTTAGCTGCGAGTAGGCGACAGAACCTTACAGCAGTATTTGGCAGGGCCTAATGCGCCTCTACAAATGTTGAGGCCAGAACAAGTACAGGCGATAGTAGATTGGGTTGCTGACAGTGCCTCCAGTTCCTTCACATTGTCTCCCACCCAGTCTTCTGCTGAATTGGCACCTGCAGCCAATGTCCATCAATATTTCACCTCACCCCCCTTGCAAATGAGACAAGCAGTCTGAGCCCCAAGTCATGCAGCAGTCTCTTCTTCTTTTTGATGACTATGTTAGCATGGTTTCCCAGGGCCATCCACCTAGCCCTGTCCCAGAAGTGGAAGAGATTGAGTGCATCGATGTCCAACCACTTATGTCTCAAGATGAGTACATGGGAGGACCATCGCAGCACGTCTCGGATGATGACAAAACACAGGTGCCAACTGCTGCGGAATTCCGAATTGTGGAGACCGACAAGGGTTGCAGGGGTGAAGACTACGTGGAAGATGATGTGGAGTGCAGGTGACCTGAGTAGTTTGGAGGAAGAGGTGGTGGTCACACAGAGCCACCCGCACAGTAGAAGAGGGAGCAGGGTGCAAAAGTAGAGCGGCAGTGCCCTAGACACTACGCCTGCTACTGCCCAACGCAGCAAGGGACCGAGCACACCAAAGCCAGCTCACAGGAGTACCCTAGCGTGGCAGTTCTTCAGACAATGTACTGCTGACAGGACAGGAGTGGTTTGCACGCTGTGCAATCAGAGCCTGAAGCGAGGCATAAACCTTCTCAACATGAGCACAACCTGCATTACCAGGCATCTAAGTGCAAAGCACGAGCTGCAGTGGAGTAGACACCTCAAAAACCAAGAAAGGTCTCTGGCTCCTCCTGCTTCCTCTTCTGCTGCAGTCTTGGCCTCTTCATCCACCTCTGTAGTGACAGTGGCACCTGCCACCCCGCAAAGAGAGGATCTGCCAGCAACACCACCACCTGGGTCACCAACAACCATCTCCACAATGTTCCATGGATCCATGGATCCATGGAAGCGTTCAGCTTTCTATCTCCCAAGCACTGGAGCGGAAGAGGAAGTACCCCCCTACCCACCTGCGAACCCTGGCCCTGAATGCCAGCATTTCAAAATTCCTGGCCTTTGAAATGCTGTCATTCCGTCTGGTGGAGACGCAGAGTTTTAAAAGCCTTATGGCAGTGGCTGTCCCACAGTACGTCTTGCCCAGCCGCCACTACTTTTCCAGGCAAGCCATCCCTTCCCTGCACAACCAAGTGGGTGACAAAATCAGGTGTGCACTGCGCAACGCCATCTGTGACAAGGTCCACCTAACTACGGATACGTGGACCAGTAAGCACGGTCAGGGACGTTATATCTCCCTAACAGCACACTGGGTAAATGCAGTGGCGGCTGTGCCTGAGGCAGATGGCATTTGGCGCATGTCCTTCCACCACCGAGGATTGCAGTGCGCTTCAGTTTGCCTCCTGTTCCTAACTCCTCCTACTCCGCTTCCTCATCCTCTACCGCCTCCTCATCCGGTCAGAGTAACACATTCACCACCAACTTCAGCACAACCAGGGGTAAACGGCAGCAGGCAGTTTTAAAACTTGCCTGTTTTGGGGGAAAAACCACACACCATGCAGGAGTTGTGGAGGGGCATTGAACAGCAGACCGATGAGTGGTTGGTGCCAGTTAGCCTCAAGCCCGGCCTGGTGGTGTGCGATAATGGGCGAACTCTTGTAGCAGCTCTGGGCCTAGCCGGTTTGACACACATCCCTTGCCTGGCACATGTGCTGAATTTGGTGGTGCAAAGGTTCCTTAGAAATTACCCCGATGTGTCAGAGCTGCTGCAGAAAGTGCGGGCTGTCTGTGTGCACTTTCGGCGTTCTCACCCTGCTGCTGCTCGCTTGTCAGTGCTGCAGCGTAACTTCGGCCTTCCCGCTCACCGCCTCATATGTGACGTGCCCACAAGGGGGAACTCCACCTTGCACATGCTGGCCAGACAGCAGCAGACCATAGTGGAGTTTCAGCTGCAGCAGGCACGCATAAGTCGCTCTGCGGAACAGCACCACTTCACCACCAGTAACTGGGCCTCCATGCGAGACCTGTGTGCCTTATTGCGCTGTAACATTTGCAGACTAGGCCGCAATGTAATCTTTTTTCCCTAAATGGGTGTTTATTGAATAGCTGAATAGAACAACAGTATCCAACGAGTGTATCTCACACGTACAGATACAGACTAGGCCGCAATTTAATATTTTTTCCCTAAATGGGTGTTTATTGAATAGCGGACTAGAACAACTGTATCCAATGAGTGTATCTCACACGTACAGATACAAACTAAGCCGCAATTTAATATCTTTCTGTCCTCTGAATAGTTTTTTTTATTGCAAGGCGCAATACAACAGTATGCAATGGGTGTATCTCACTGTAACATATGTGGACAGGGCAGCAATAAACTCTTTTGTCCCATAAATAGTTTTTTTTGGTGCAAGGCGCAATACAACAGTATACAATGGGTGTATCTCACTGTAACATACGCAGACAGGGCCGCAATCAACTTTTTTTGCCCCTAAATAGTTTTTTTTATTGCAAGGAGCAATACAACAGTATGCAATGGGTGTATCTCACTGTAACATATGCGGACAGGGCAGCAATAAACACTTTTGTCCCCTAAATAGTTTTTTTTGTTGCAAGGCACAATACAACAGTATGCAATGGGTGTATCGCACTGTAATGTATGAATGAAAAACTGAAAAATAATTGTCCCCTTAATTGGTGCTTGTTGAATAGCAGATTTGAAATGCAGTGTCTGTCTAAACGCTGTAAGTCAGTAAAATATGAAGGAAAACGTTTTTTTCTTATTAAAATGCAGATTAAGCAGACACAGGCCCTGAGGTTGCATGAAATGTGCAGCACCGCACGCCTAACAGGTTGGATACTGTTGTTCTATTCCGCTATTGAATAAAAAAAAAAAAAAACATTCGAATGAAAAACTGAAAAAAAATGTTTTTACCCTATATACTGTAAAATAATTATTTTCCCCTCACATTGGTGCTTTTTGAAGAGCAGGTTAGAAAAGCAATGTCTGTCTGACATACAGTCTTTAAAGTTAAATATGAAGGAAAAAATGTTTTTTCTTTTTTAAATGCAGATTAAGCACACACATATGCACTGAGGTTGCATGAAATGTGCAGCACCGCACGCCGAACAGACTGATAACATTTTTTTGTTTCTCCCTTCTCCTCCTCACTTGGCTCAGGTCAGGGCATAAAGATCGTTCACTGCACCCCCACACAATACAATCAATGTAGATCGCTGTCTGATTAAAGCAGATTGTTCCTATCCTATGCTTTCCCTACAAGCAATCTCTCCAGCCTGGCCCTACAGTAAACTCCTATCTCTCCCTCCGGCAAAAACATCATGCACTGCACCCCACAAAATCAAATCAATGTAGATCGCTGTATGATAAAGCAGATTGTTCCTCTTATGCTTTCCCTACAAGCAATCTCTCCAGCCTCGCCCTATAGTAAACTCCTATCTCTCCCTCAGCAGCAGCAGTCAGGAACCTGTCCCTACAGTAGTGATAGCAGAGGGACGTGCGGCGCTGTGTGACTTCAGCCTATATAGAGTCTGGGTCACATGCTGCACTGGCCTGACACAGCCATGCCATTAATAGACATGGCTGTGATGGCTTCTAGGGCACCTATAGTAACCTATCTAACACTCTAAAGAAGAAATTGCTATACATACCTGCCTTGCACCTGTTGAAAGCACACCATTAAAACCACGCCAAAACATCAAATAACATTACCGAACAACGTACAGTACCCGAACATACAGTGAAATGTCTGGGTTCAGGTCCGGGTACCGAATACCCAAAAGTCCGGTACGAACAATACAGTCCGGGTTCGCTCAACCGTGGTAGCAATGAAAACTCTAAAATGAAAAGGATCTAAGTATAAAATAACAAAATACAGAGTTAAATTGCATGGGGTTTGTAGATGCATCTGCACCCACACAGTATTAATGAACCCCTTAGATTAGGTAGTGGCCTGCCATGTGGGTGATGTGTGTGAGACATCAAGCAGAGGTCTGATGACAGCAATTATTACAGACAGTCACAAAACAGCTAGACTAAACGTCACACGTCCTAAGCCTCAGTGGAAGTATTCCTGTTACTGTTATTTAGATCTTATGTTCTTTTTGGCACAAAATGTACAACGAAATTAACAAGTGTCATTTCCTTCTTATATAGGGTGCGGCTAACTGAACTAAAATCTGGAAATCTGATATCTGCAGCAGACCCTCTAATGATGTAATGGTGGTCCATCATTTCTCTGGAATGAAATGGGTTTAAATTAAAATATGATAATTGCATTTGTATGTTAAATTTGTAAAAGTGATACATGTGTGTAAGTGTATATATCAAGCGATGGTAAACATTTTTTTGGAGGACTCAACATATGGACAAATTGCTCTTGATATACTTTGGTGATGCAGCAAGACAATGACCCTAAGTAAACCCACCTAAGACTGGCTTCATAAAATTAAAATGTGCCTTTTGGAGTGTCCTAGTCAAAGCCCAGACCCTAACCCCATAGAGGTGTTGTGAAATGACCCCAAAAGATCTGTTCACACCAGAAATCCTACAAATGTGTCTGAACTGAAGCAGTTTTGTAAATGGTCGGAAATTCTTCCTGAACAATGTTCAGGTCTGATCCAGAGCCACCAAAAGTAATTGAAGTCACTGCTGGCAAAGGAGGTTCGACCAGCTAATAACTGCAGGGGTTCAATACATTTTTGCTCCATCACTGTGAATGTTTAATGGGTGTGTTCAATAAAAACATGAGAAATTAGAATTTTTTGTGTGCTAGCAGCTTAGGCACACTGTGTTTGCTTTTTTTTTATCTAAAGGGGAAGTCCACCTTAACACTAAAATCCACAATCTAACACTAACCTACCTATCCCTGTAAAGAAGAAATCAGTACACATACCTTTTTTGAAGACGTTCCGATCCAGTCTCCAGCAGCGGAAGCTCTGCAGAGGAGACATCCGACAATGGCTGTGAAATGAATGGGAAGTGATGCCACCCATAGAGTTGTTATGGGGCTTCTGTTGCCGGCTGCCTCCTCTGCACCCGCCTCCACAGAGAAGCCCCCCCTGACAGCATAGCGTGCGGCTGGATCGGATCGGCTTCAGAAAAGGTATGTATAGCAATTTCTCTCTTTAGAGTGTTAGATAGGTTACTCTTAGAATTTGGATGTCTGTAGATGTAGAGATTTTAGTGTTAGGGTGGACTTAACCTTTAACAATATTTTTATTGAACATTTTTGTAAATTAACAAGGTTACAGAAATAATGTACTTTTATATAAATGGGAGAAACTTGAACTGGACAAAATTCTCACATCCTTAATGGATAAAAATAAATATTGTGTACATGTCTGAGAGCTATGAATAATGTGTCTCAGGTTGTAATAAATGACAAGGATTAAATACTCTTAATAACAAGTATAAGCAATCAGCAGCTCAAAAAGTGTTGACATTCCCAGTAAAAAATATAAGGGCAGTGCGCTATCTATCTGTGTCTTATTGTAATGTTCCGGTACCTTTGGTACCCTAAATTACTCTTTTCACAAGTGTATGCGCCCCACCATTCTCTTTTGGAAAGGTGCGCATACACCTTTAAGACTGAAGCTGTCATCACTCAGCGCCGGACTAGATGGCTATTTAAATCGCCGGTTCTCACTCACATGTGTTCGTTCAAACACCCTTACCTGGATGCTAACTTGGCTTGAAGCTTTCGTGCTTGCAAGCATACCTCGCTGATGGAACCTCGCTGCGCTGATCCCTGCATCCCGCTTCCGGATCATCCGCTTCTCCTGAACCAACCTTCGGCTGTATTGCTATTAGTGCTAAGTACCCCGCAGGGGAACCCTCTATAAACTTATACTAAGCTTACACTATCTATCTCTGCATAGTAAAGACTATTTATCACATCTGCATATCTAGATTGCTAGCTCTTAAGACTACTGCTACTTATTCCTGCACTGGGTTGATCACTCTTGTATGTCCACCTGCTACTCTGTCATCTGCTACCATACATGATTGCTAAACCTACCTGCATCCATCTGCTACTGTCTTACCTTCAAGTGTCTGTCACCTACCACCTCCACTCAACCTGTCTCTTAAATCTTCATCACTATGTTACTACATACATAAAGTCACTCTAGGAACCAGCTTGTTGAGTGTGTGTATTTACTAGCTGAATTAAGACCTTCCACACATGATGAGTCATTGAGGTTGGGAATGGTATCTCAGCATCTCTCTTACATGACTACTGAAGTGGAATATTTCTGCAGCTGAAAATCCACACCATACATGAAACGCAGGAGCGTTACAGATTGAACGAACCTACAAATGGATTCAGCAGAAATAACCACTCAGGTGACACAATTAAAACAGCAAGTAACTGCGTTAATACACGCACTTGCTGAATTAAAAGAAGACAATCAGGCTCTGTCGCAGCAGGTAATTAGACTGACACAACTTACCTCTGCTCAGTCCCCTGAACCCAAGATAAATCCCCCTTTGGTATTTACAGGCGATCGCAAAAAATTTCGCGGATTTAAAAACGCATGTGAGTTACTTTTTTTGCTAAAACCTCGTACCTACCTTACTGATCACATTAAGGTTTGTACTATTATTTCTTACCTAACAGGCGATCCTCGAGCCTGGGCAGACTCTCTTTTTGAGAAAAACGACCAGCTTCTCAACTCCTATGCCTTGTTCCTAGCAGAACTCACTAGCCTATATGATGACCCCAATAGGCAGAGTACTGCCGATCTTCAATTAAGATCCTTGAAACAAGGAAGGAGGCCTGTAGAAGACTTTGTCGCGGAATTCAAGAGATGGACCCTTGATTCAGAATGGAATGATGCATCTCTGAAAACCCAATTTAGGCTTGGCCTATCAGAAGCCGTTAAGGACGAACTCGCCTGAGCGGATCTACCAAAAACCCTGGATGCATTAATACAACTCAGTATTACCATAGATAGAAGACTACGAGAAAGAAAGGCTGAGAAAATGGGAATGCCATTATCCGTTTCCTCTCGGATTCCGGCCGTTAACCCCGTTCCTATGGAGGTAGGAACCATACGCCCACCGCTATCAATTATGGAAAAAGCCAAAAGACGATATGAAAATCTCTGCTTGTACTGTGCATCCCCGGATCACAAGATAAATATCTGTCCCCTAGTCAACAAAAAGAAGGGTGAGTGTTCACATGTCCTCCTAGGGGGATTGACAACTTCATTCACTAACCCCTACGTTTTTGTTTGTTTGACATTACAATGGGACCAGAACAGGATTACTACTAAGGCCATGATTGACACAGGATCTTGTGGAAATTATATTGATATATGTTTTGCTGCTCTGGTCCAATCACCAATCAGACACAAGCACTTCTAGTCACAATTAACGAGTCTCATAGGGAGACTACTACCTTCGATTTAATACCTTCACCCCACTTTCCCATTGTGTTGGGACTTCCCTGGTTACACACACACCAACCAACCATAGATTGGAAGGAACGGTCCTTGGCCTTCCTCTCTTGCTATTGCGAGGATACGTGTAACCTCCCGTCTTCCGGGAAGATTCTGTCTATGGTGACAGATGAGATTGCACCACTATGTTATCAGGATCTTTCTGAGGTTTTTCTTGAGAAAAATGCTCAAGCATTACCTCCTCATCGAGACTATGATTGTAGCATTGATCTACTCCCAAATAGCAAATTGCCGTTCGGTCATGTTTATCCTCTTTCACAGGATGAACTTTCCCATCTCAAAACCTATTTGGATGAGAATTTGGAAAAAGGTTTTATTAGACCTTCCACTTCTTCCACAGCAGCAGGACTCTTTTTTGTTCGCAATAAGGACTCAAGTCTCAGACCTATCATCGACTACAGGAAATTGAATGCTATCACAATAAAAGATCGCTTTCCTCTACCGCTTATCCCTGAGCTCATTGAGCAGGTGCGTGTAGCTACCTATTTTTCAAAATTGGACCTGAAAGGAGCATACAATCTCATTCGAATCCGTGATGGAGACGAGTGGAAGACTGCATTCAGAACCAGATACGGATTGTTCGAATATCTTGTGATGCCATTCGGGCTATGCAACGCCCCTGCAGTTTTCCAACGATTTATAAACGATATTTTTAAGGACTTACTAGATGTCTGTGTTGTGGTATATCTGGACGATATACTTATATATTCACGATCCCTGTCTGAACACATAAGACATGTAAGACTTGTACTATCGAGATTGCTTGCACATAACCTTTATGTGAAACTGAAGAAATGCTTGTTTCATAAAGACGAGGTACTCTTTCTAGGCTACATCATATCCAAAACAGGAATCGAGATGGACATGAGTAAAATATCCTGCATTCAGGATTGGCCTACACCAACCACACGCAAGGCGCTACAGCAATTCCTGGGATTTTCAAATTTCTACAGGAAGTTCATTAAAAACTTTTCTGCTATTGTGAGACCCCTCACACAGCTCACTAGCATAAAAAAAACATTCAAATGGTCAGAAGAAGCCAATAAAGCTTTTCACTTGTTAAAGACAAGGTTTACTTCCGCTCCCATATTACGCCATCCAGACCCATCCCTCCAATACATTCTGGAGGTAGATGCGTCAAATATGGCAGTAGGAGCAATACTCTCCCAACGACCAACCCACACTTCACCACTTCATCCAGTCACCTTTTTTTTCTAAATCCCTAAGCAGTCCCGAGATAAATTACCCCGTGGGTGAAAAGGAACTGCTTGCTATAAAATTGGCTCTGGAGAATTGGCGACATTTACTCGAAGGCACCCAATTACCAATATTAATATACACGGACCATAAAAACCTCCAATATCTTCAGACTAGCAAAACTCTCTCGCACCGACAGGTACGATGGTCACTATTCTTTCTAAGGTTTAACTTCCTAGTGACTTACACACCTGCAGATAAGAACAAAAAGGCGGATGCACTATCACGACTAACTGAAGAAAACTACTTTGAAATCCCTTCCGTTCCTATAATACCTCACAAACGCATTATTGGAGTTGTCCGTTCCTTGAAGGAAGAGGTTTTGCATGGTATAAGTTTGGATTCACCCCCACCACAACTAATTACTGATGCAGAAGGCTTCCTCTACTACAACGACAAACTTTACATACCACCTACCCTACGCACCAAGATCTTGGAATTATCTCATGATGTGTCTATGGCAGGACATATGGGTATGACAAAGACTCTTAATTTGATTTCCCGGCAATTCTGGTGGCCTGACATGAAAACATCTATACAAAAATTTGTCTCTTCATGCAATGTCTGTGCCAGGTCCAAAATTGACACTACGAGACCATCCGGTCTACTATGCAGTCTACCAATACCCCAAACTCCATGGGAAGTTTTGTCCTTGGACTTCATCGTAGAATTGCCTCTTTCCAAAGGATTTAATACCATCTTGGTGTCAGTGGACCATCTGACAAAGATGGCACATTTCATTGCTATTCGCAGACTACCTTCGTCCAAACAAACGGCAGAACTCCTGATGAAACATGTCTTTAGATTACATGGTATCCCAAAAACTCTTCTGTCTGACCGTGGATCCCAATTTATTTATAAGTTCTGGCAAGAACTATGTCACATACTACGGATCGAGCGGAAGCTCACTTCTCCTTACCATCCGCAGACCAACGGACAGACTGAAAGAGTCAACCAATGCATCGAGCAGTATTTACGTTGTTACACTTCTTACCAACAGGATGATTGGGTGGATCTTCCTCTGGCAGAATTTGCCTACATCAACGCAACCCACAGTACAACCAAGCAGAGTCCGTTCTACTTGAACTATGGGTTTCATCCCTCTATTCTTCCACCACGCATCCTTCCTTCAAACAACCCAGTAGCCTCAGATTATCTTACCCAAATAAAGGATTCTCTGGGTTTATTAAATACTACCATTGCACACGCTCACAGTCAACAAAAGAAGTACTATGATCTTCGCAGAAGACCTTCTCCACAGTACACTATCGGGGACCTCGTTTGGCTCTCAACAAAAAATTTAAGACTGAAGATCCCTAGCAAAAAGCTTGGACCTCTGTTCTTGGGACCTTTCCCAATCAAAAAACTTATTGGAAAAGCTGCAGTACAGCTTACATTGCCAATAGACCTAAAAATCCATCCCATTTTCCATGTGTCGGCACTGAAGCCCCATGTTCCGGACCAAGGAATAAGGCCTAATATTCCACCTCCGCCTCCTGTACAAGTTGAAGGTGGAGAAGAATACGAGATAAAAGAGATTCTGGATTCTCGTATCTACAGAAGAAGACTTCAGTACTTGGTTAGATGGAAGAACTATGGGCCCCAAGACGACACCTGGGTAAACACCTCTGAAATACATGCCCCTAGATTAATCCGCAATTTTCATGCGAGATACCCAGACAAACCAGCTCCAGAGGCCTTCAGGAGCCGGCCTTAAGGGGGGGGGGTATTGTAATGTTCCGGTACCTTTGGTACCCTAAATTACTCTTTTCACAAGTGTATGCGCCCCACCATTCTCTTTTGGAAAGGTGCGCATACACCTTTAAGACTGAAGCTGTCATCACTCAGCGCCGGACTAGATGGCTATTTAAATCGCCGGTTCTCACTCACATGTGTTCGTTCAAACACCCTTACCTGGATGCTAACTTGGCTTGAAGCTTTCGTGCTTGCAAGCATACCTCGCTGACGGAACCTCGCTGCGCTGATCCCTGCATCCCGCTTCCGGATCATCCGCTTCTCCTGAACCAACCTTCGGCTGTATTGCTATTAGTGCTAAGTACCCCGCAGGGGAACCCTCTATAAACTTATACTAAGCTTACACTATCTAGCTCTGCATAGTAAAGACTATTTATCACATCTGCATATCTAGATTGCTAGCTCTAAAGACTACTGCTACTTATTCCTGCACTGGGTTGATCACTCTTGTATGTCCACCTGCTACTCTGTCATCTGCTACCATACATGATTGCTAAACCTACCTGCATCCATCTGCTACTGTCTTACCTTCAAGTGTCTGTCACCTACCACCTCCACTCAACCTGTCTCTTAAATCTTCATCACTGTGTTACTACATACATAAAGTCACTCTAGGAACCAGCTTGTTGAGTGTGTGTATTTACTAGCTGAATTAAGACCTTCCACACATGATGAGTCATTGAGGTTGGGAATGGTATCTCAGCATCTCTCTTACATGACTACTGAAGTGGAATATTTCTGCAGCTGAAAATCCACACCATACATGAAACGCAGGAGCGTTACACTTATACCATCTTGACCAAGGTAACCATTTTGTGACAGATTGACTATATGTGCCTAGAAAGGCAGCCATCATTAGTCCGCATCATTGTCTGGAGAATTTGTACAATGTCTACCATTTCCATATGAGATGGAGATTGGGAACATTTCCAATGTCACATGATGGTTAGTCTAACCAATAGTAAGATATGCTTGGTTACTTTAATCTATTTATTATTCATAACATTTTCTTCATGGGCACCAACTAAATCGTTAATATTGGTGGTAACCTCATCCACTGTTCTTTAGATGTGATGCACAAAACTTCTGAGGAAAAGCAATGTATAGGAGAGGCTTTATCAGCATGTAGTAAACACTTAAGGGACAGTAACATCTACCTGAATGTTGTATGCATAACAGGCTGGTCCTGAGTGCAGAAAGTTGCTATGGGATCAGGATCTACATGAGGCGGTAATAATATCCCCTTATTCAGCTTACCTCAGTTCCCCCTTGATTTTACAGATCAATTTTCTTCCTTGCCTTTGCAGAGCTGCCACAGGTGGTGAGAGAGCAGGAGAGGGGGTGAGAGAAGGCACTGCTGCTGTAGGTTCTGCAGAGTTCTGGTCTGCATCTGGCAGGCCCATGTAAACTGAGATTGCTGTGGCGCCATCTTGGTCTGCTTTCCCTGCCAGCACTGTGAAGAAGGCTACAAGCTTCTTAGACTGACGATTCAGTTTCTGTTTGAGGGACATGGTAGACATGGTAGCTGGAGTGGTCCCTCTGCTGTGTGCTGCCACTGGAGATGGTCTGGAGCCCAAATCTGCCATGTAGCTGGGTAAGTTCTCACTCCGGTGCTGAAAGCAAGAATCCATGCAGCCATACGGTTCAAGCGCTAGCCACACCCTTGTTTGTCTATGTTTGTGACATAATGAGATCAGATCACATTTTATAGTAAATTACTGCAGAAAACCAGTTAATTCAAAGGGATTCACATACTTTTTTTTTGCCACTATAACATTAACCACTTTAGTACCGGACTATAGCCAAAAGACAATAGACGTCCTTCCAGAACCCTGCTCCTAGAGGCACGCATTGAGCGCGCTCTATGACTGTGTCCTTTGGCACAGCTGATCACAGATTGGGGTAAAGGGCCAATCACAGCGGCCCTGTCTCTTAGGAGATCCGCCCGCTTTGTTTACACAAGCGGGTGGATCTCTAAACTTGATTCCCCGACGATCCCCTGGCCCGACTCCCGCTGTGACTGAACACAGTGGGAGCGAGCCTCCGGCGGCGCGCGAGCGCTGCCCACAAGGAGAGGAGTCCAGCGACGTAGGTCTACGTCGCTGGACGGGAACGAGCCACTGTGCCGCAGTGGAGGCACAGTGAGCGGTCGGCAAGTGGTTAAAGGGAGTTTTTTTTTTTTTAAAGAAAATAGGTGTTGTGAGGACATACCAGATTGGTCAGATAAGGTGGAGCAGGTGGGGCTTTGGGAATGATCAGCAGGAGGGTCTCGGGGGGTCCTCCTCCTCCCCTCCCCCCGATTCTGCTAATTTGAGTTTGCTGGTTCTCTGATAGGCTGTTTTGTAATGTGCCTGGTTGTGTCATGGCAGCATATGGGATATAAAGTCCTTGTAGGTTATTATGGGGCACAAATGTACATTATAGGGACATGTCTGAGGTACAGCTCCTAGTAAATGGTATGGTTGTATCTCGGATTTGTTTTTATCTCTGGGTTGGTGGTTGTGTGGCTGGAATCCTACCTTTAAAAAAGACACAGGATGCCTACTAGGACCTTGGGGCTCCCTTCATATTGTGTTTATTGTTTATATATTATTTATGTCTTATTTATACAATGTGGTAATAGGGGCTGCTAAAACCATTAAACTCCAAGTTGTAATTATGCGTGGTTACTTAGGTGTGGTCAAGGGGTGGAGTAATCGTTATTCATTTTTTTCCACATATTTCACATATCTTTCAGGTAATCAAGAGACCACAGTATTAAAACTAAAGGGCAGGTGTAAGAATTTATTTACATCATAATAAAACCAGCAGCTGAGAAGCCATTGCAAGAGTTTAGTCTTTGTGGGAGGGTTGTATTATGGAGACAAAAAGGAAATGCCAATGGTTGTAGATAAAGGATATATTTTTCATACCTTTGCCTTGTTCCTCTAATGGTCTATCTTAGTTTTCTGCTTGAACTTCAAAGCCCTCTTACTGAGAACAGCTTATCTGCATGCAATTTAAAGGGACACTTGAAGATTACACAGGGCTTCCCTTTCTCATGTGACAATATTTGGAGCTGATAATTGGCTGCTCAGGTCCATGCACTGCGAAGCAGAAGGGGAGAAAGTCTAATGCCCACCATACATGGAAGTATTTCCAAGTACTCCTGTAAAGGAATGGGATGGTGGGGAACTGCATCTAAGTTGAGTATGTGTGTATGTGGGTTGGGTATAGGATGATGGACTGGAAGTGGGTAGAAGGGGATTTAAAGTGAAACTGCCACTTTTCCCTTTAATGGGCACAATGACAGAATCACTTTAAAATAAGTAGGACTCAAAAAAAAAAAACAGTCATTGAGCATTTTTAGAGGTTGGTGTGCAATGACAGTCCTCATATTTTTCTTGTTGCAGGTTTACTTTAAATACCCTTGCTGAAATAACACACTTATAGGGAAGACAGGAGGTTAATCGAGATGAAAACTGAGGTCATACTACAAGCATACTACTACAGTTTATACACTGACAAGTCCATAATACATTGACTTGGAACCTTACAAAAAGAAGGCCAAAAAAGTGACTATATTGTATAAATATAATTATTATGTCACCCCTTACACTCCAAAGACAAAAGTGTCATTAAAGAGATCTCTGCATCAGGTAAAAGAGAAATGGCATGCTTATTTTGCAAATGTTTTTTTTTAATGGAAAATTCCACAAAATCTTCAAAATGACCAAAATCACAACATGTGCTTCTATAAAAAGATAACCATAGTGTTTATTCCCAGGATTTGTTATATTCTACATGCAAATAAAACAAGTAAAAGTGCAATGCCTGTGGAATAGCTTTGTTTCTGCCTTGACACAGCTGTTTTCCTCTGGGTGTCCTCACAAGTCCCTGGCTAGGAAAATATTGCACATTTGAGCAATTTATGAAACTCTAGTACGGGCAGCTGCTCATGATATAGTGATCCTTGTTTTCATCACCAAAACCTGCAGTATAGGCAGGGATCTGGTCTACAAAGAGAGATACAAATGCTGGGGTTTACAGCTCTAGTGATATGTGCATTTGTTTGTCAACTAAAGCCAAAATAAAATTGTACGTAATGCAGCCGGAATTTGATGTGCTCTATAACCCCTTATATGAATTTCTTACATATATGGATTATTTATGAGCATAGCATGAAAGGTTCATGGCTGTGTGCACTGTACACAAAAGGTTTATGAAGCAATACAGAGACAAAACAATGGTAGAAGAGGAAACATAGTGGACAAACGCAAATAACAAAAGCCTTAAAAAAGCTTAAAAGTTTAAAGCTATACTATAAAAAACCTGTGCTAAATAAATAATCACAAAAATAGCAGCTAGCACAGGTCAATAGACAAACCCATACAGAATATACAAATAAAGTGCAGCGCTAAAAAAATTGATTTATTTATTCTGAATTTATTCCAAGTTATATTTATGGCTTTACAGTATTTCACATGCATTTATTTCACATGTTCATATATTAGTTATGCTCTTCTTGATTTTTATAAAAAAAAAATTTGATACTTCATTTTTCACATGCACTTTGCACTTTATAATCATGTTTATCGATTTTTTTAGCACTGCACTTTATTTGTATATACTCAAAGTTTAAATACATAAATAGGAACTGTTTTACCAGCCAAATATTTTGCATTTTTGAAATTCATACTGCCCTGCCAGGAGGCATTGTCATGTTGGTGACCTCATTGTTCTGTAATCCAGTTGGCTCCTGTTACCAGCACCTGTTGCTTTTTGACCCTCCTGGTAAGCAGTTGCAGCCATTCCTGGATCCGCCCCTATAGTGCTGCATTTATTTTCGGTGGGTAGCCATTTTTAGATAGGCTGATGAAGAAGTGACAAGCTTTAAAACGTGTTCCTATCTCCCAGCGCACTCCCAGCTGTGTCAGGCCTCCTCTCCGTCCAGGCTCCGGCTTCCATCCCTGTTCGTGTTGTCTCCCTGCAGCGGCGGCTCCCTCCTGCCTGTGCTCTTCTTCTCCTGCTCATGGCCATGCAGGGGAATTTCACAGAGGCAGCAGCTTTGACTTTTACCACTTTGCACAAGCTCCTCCTTGGGGGTGTGTTTTTAATTTCAATATTTCTTTATTGATATATAAGGTATAAACATTACAAAAGGAATAGAGAAAAAGGACATTGGATATGATATTAATTATGCATAGATGATGTACAGTGGTGTACATACAGAAGGCAAACATTTGGTATTTTTATGTCAGATGAGACCATTTCTAGGTCTATAGGATACATTTACATTAGAGTTGAGCGGACACCTGGATGTCCGTGTTCGGCGGGTTCGGCCGAACTTGAAAAAAAAGTCCGGGTCCGTGTCCCGGACTTTTTCCGAACTTTACCCGGACACCGAACCCCATTGAAGTCAATGGGGACCCGAACTTTCAAGCACTAAAATGGCTCTAAAACACCAATGGAAAGGGCTAGAGTGCTGCAAATGGCAGCAAAACGTAGTTAAGAGCATGGCAAGTGCTCTGCAAACAAATGTGGATAGGGAAATAACTTAAAACAACAAAAAAAAACAGAAAAATAAAACAATTTTCTTCATCTGTGAAGGACGAGGCCCATATGGAGTAGGAGGGAGGTTGAGGTGGTGGTGGATGTGGCGGTGTAGGTGGAAGCGGCGGTGGAGGAGGACGAGGTAGCCAACACTGCTTTTTTTAAGTCATTTTAAATGAGGGTACACCCCAAAAGAGTGAGAAAGATCAAAAATATAACAATGGCTGGGTAAGGTCGGTATCCATCTCTATTCTGCACAAGGTACGGAAAAGTCCTGTGGGATCCATGCCTGGCTCATTTTAATGAACGTGAGCTTGTCCACATTGTCGAAGGGGGCAGACCCGTCATTCACTACATGTAGGCGTGTGCACACATACTGCTCCACCATGTTGGTGAAATGCTGCCTCCTGCTAAGACGTTCCATATGAGCTGCTGGTGCTGCTGTTTGTTGTGGCGTGCTGACAAAGCTTTTCCACATTTCGGCCATGCTAACCCTGCCTTTTGAGGTGCTGGCAGTGCCCTGGTTGCGTTGGCGACCTCTTCCTCCTCCTCCTCTGCCTTGGCCTTGTGCTTCCACTGTGGCCCCGCTGTCAGGTGGGAATGCCAGCAGCAACGCGTCTACCAGCGTGCGCTTGTACTCCCGCATCTTGCGATCACGCTCCAGTGAGTGAATTAAGGACGGTACGTTGTCCTTGTAACGGGGATCCAGCAGCGTGGCCACCCAGTAATCAGCACAAGTTAGAATGTGGGTAACTCGGCGGTCGTTGTGGAGACACTGCAGCATGTAATTGCTCATGTGTGCCAGGCTGCCCAGAGGCAACGAAAGGCTGTCCTCTGTGGGAGGTGTATCGTCTGTGTCCTCTGTATCCCCCCAGCCACGCACCAGTGATGGCCATGAGCTGGCCTGGGTGCCACCCTGCTGTGAACATGGTTCCATCTCCTCCTCCATCTCCTCCTCCTCATCCTCCTCATCCTCCAGAACTGTGCCGCTGCTGGACAATTGTGTCCCTGGCGTTTGTGGGTGCAGGAACCCACCCTCGGAGCCCCTTGCGAATGACTGCCCTGAAAGCCTTGGAAATGTTACCTCTTCATCCTCCTCCTCCTCCTCCTCTGCCTCATCCTGTGCCACATCCTCTTCCATCATCGCCCGAATCGTTTTTTGAAGGAGGCATAGAAGTGGGATAGTTAAGCTGACAATGGCATCATCGGCACTGGCCACGTTGGTGGAGTACTCAAAACAGCGCAACAAGGCACACAGGTCTCGCATGGAGGCCCAGTTATTGGTGGTGAAGTGGTGCTGTTCCGCAGAGCGACTCACGCGTGCGTGCTGCAGCTGAAACTCCACTATGGCCTGCTGCTGCTCGCACAGTCTTTCCAGCATGTGCAAGGTGGAGTTCCACCTTGTGGGCACGTAACATATGAGGCGGTGAGCGGAAAGGCCGAAGTTACGATGCAGCGCTGACAGGCGAGCAGCAGCAGGGTGAGAACGCCGAAAGTGCGCACAGATGGTCTGCACTTTCGGGGTAATTTTTAAGGAACCTCTGCACCACCAAATTCAGCACATGCGCCAGGCAAGGGATGTGCGTCAAACCGGCTAGGCCCAGAGCTGCTATGAGATTTCGCCCGTTATCGCACACCACCAGGCTGGGCTTGAGGCTCGCTGGCAGCAACCACTCATTTCTCTGCTGTTCCATGCTCCTCCACAACTCCTGCGCGGTGTGTGGTTTTTCCCCCAAACAGGCACGTTTTAAAACTGCCTGCTGTCGTTTACCCCTGGCTGTGCTGAAGTTGGTGGTGAAGGTGTTACGCTGACCGGAAGAGGAGGCGGTAGAGGATGAGGAAGCGGAGTTGGAGGAGTTAGGAACAGGAGGCAATCTGAAGTGCCCTGCAATCCTCGGTGGTGGAAGGACATGCGCCAAATTGCTATCCGCCTCAGGCCCATCCGTCACTGCATTTACCCAGTGTGCCGTTAGGGATATAACGCCCCTGACCGTGCTTACTGGTCCACGTATCGGTAGTTAGGTGGACCTTGGCACAGATGGCGCTGCGCAGTGCACACCTGATTTTTTCCCCCACTTGGTTGTGCAGGGAAGGGATGGCTTGCCTGGAAAAGTAGTGGCGGCTGGGCACGACGTACTGTGGAACAGCCACCGACATAAGGCTTTTAAAACTGTGCGTCTCCACCAGACGGAATGACAGCATTTCAAAGGCCAAGAATTTTGAAATGCTGGCATTCAGGGCCAGGGATCGGGGGTGGGTAGGAGGGTACTTCCTCTTCCTCTGAAATGTTTAGGCGGTGGAAAGCTGAACGCTTCCACAGGACATTGTGGGGATGGTTGGTGACCCAGGTGGTGGTGTTGCTGACAGATCGTCTGTTTGCGGGGTGGCAGGTGCCGGTATCACTACAGAGGTGGATGAAGAGGCCGAGACTGCAGCAGAAGAGGAAGCAGGAGGAGCCAGAGACCTTTCTTGGTTTTGAAGGTGTCTACTCCACTGCAGCTCGTGCTTTGCACTTAGATGCCTGATCATGCAGGTTGTGCTCAGGTTGAGAAGGTTTATGCCTCGCTCCAGGCTCTGATTGCACAGGGTGCAAACCACTCGTGTCCTGTCATCAGCACATTTTCTGAAGAACTTCCACGCTAGAGAACTCCTTTGAGCTGGCTTTGGTGTGCTCGGTCCCTTGCTGCGTTGGGCAGTAGCAGGCGTAGTGTCTAGGGCACGGCCGCTCCGCTTCTGCACCCTGCTCCCTCTTCTGCTGTGCTGGTGGCTCTGTGCGACCACCGCCTCTTCCTCCAAACTACTCAGGTCACCTGCATGACCTTCATTCCATGTGGGGTCGAGGACCTCATCGTCCTCCACATCATCTTCCACCCAGTCTTCACCCCTGCCCTCCTTGTCGGTCTCCACAATTCTGAGTGCCGCAGCAGTTGGCACCTGCGTTTTGTCATCATCGGAGACGTGCTGCGATGGTCCTTCCATGTACTCATCTTGAGAAATAAGTGGTTGGGCATCGCTGCACTCAATCTCTTCCACTTCTGGGGCAGGGCTAGGTGGATGGCCCTGGGAAACCCTGCTGACAGAGTCATCAAAAAGAAGAAGAGACTGCTGCATGACTTGGGGCTCAGACTGCTTGCCTGATTTGCAAGGGGGTGAGGTGAAAGACGGTTGGACATCGGCTGCAGGTGCCAACTCTGCCCTTTCTGCAGTAGACTGGGTGGGAGACAATGTGAAGGAACTGGAGGCATTGTCAGCAGCAAACCAATCTACTATCGCCTCTACTTGTTCTGGCCTCATCACTTCTAGAGGCGCATGATGCCCTACCAAATACTGCTGCAGGTTCTGTCGCCTACTCACACTTGAGGATGGTGTTTCACTTGTGCGTGTAGCTGGCACAGATCGACCACGTCCTCTCCTTGCAACAGGAGCTCTACCAGCAGCACCACGACCCAGGCCATGGCCCCTATTTGACTGTCTCCTCATATTTCTGTAATTTATGATATTGCCCTAGAAAGGTGTTTATTGAATAGCGGAACAAAACAACAGTATCGCACGGGTGTATCTCACAGTCAAATATGCAAACTATGCCGCAATTTAATTTTTTTTACCCCAAAAGGGTGTTTATTAAATAGCGGAATAGAAAAACAGAATACAAATACAACGGGTGTATCTCACAGTCAAATATGCAAAGTATGCCGCAAATGTAATTTTTTTCACCCCAAAAGGGTGTATATTGAATAGCGGAATAGAAAAAAGGATATAAAATGGTGTATCTCACACGTATAAACACAGACTAGGCCCCGATTACAATTTTTTGTACCCTAAAGGGAGAATGAGGATGAGGAAGAGGAGTAGGAGGAGTTCGGAACAGGAGGCAAACTGAAGCACCCTGCAATCCTCGGCGGTGGAAGGAGATACGCCAAACAAATTTAAAAAGGTGTATCTCACACGTACCAATGCAGACTATGCCGTAATTTAATTTTTTACACTCCAAAAGGGTGTATTTTGAATAGCGGAATAGAAAAAATTTTATAAAACGGTGTATCTCACACGTACCGATACAGACTATGCCGTAATTTAATTTTTTACACTCCAAAAGGGTGTATATTGAATAGCGGAATAGAAAAATTTTTATAAAACAGTGTATCTCACACCTACAAACACAGACTAGCCCCGATTACTATTTTTTGTACCCTTAAGGCAGGATGAGGATGAGGAGTAGGAGGAGTTCGGAACAGGAGGCAAACTGAAGCACCCTGCAATCCTCGGCGGTGTAAGATGCGCCCAAAAAATTGGAAAGGTGTATCTCATACGTACCGATACAGACTATGCCGCAATTTAATTCTTTTTACCCCAAAGGGTGTAGATTGAATAGCGGAATAGAAAATATGATATCAAAAGGTGTATCTCACACGTACAAACCCAGACTAGGCCCCGATTACAATTTTTTGTACCCTAAAGGCAGGATGAGGAGTAGGAGGAGTTCGGAACAGGCAGGAGGCAAACTGAAGCACCCTGCAATCCTCGGTGGTGGAAGATGCGCCCCAAAAATTGGAAAGGTGTATCTCACACATACCGATACAGACTATGCCGCAATTTGATTATTTTTACCCCAAAGGCTGTAGATTGAATAGCGGAATAGAAAATATGATATCAAAAGGTGTATCTATCTCACACGTACAGACCCAGACTAGGCCCCGATTACTATGTTTTGTACCCTAAAGGCAGGATGAGGAGTAGGAGGAGTTCGGAACAGGCAGGAGGCAAACTGAAGCACCCTGCAATCCTCGGCGGTGGAAGATGCGCCCTAAAAATTGGAAAGGTGTATCTCACACGTACCGATACAGACTATGCCGCAATTTAATTATTTTTAGCCCAAGGGTGTAGATTGAATAGTGGAATAGAAAATATGATATCAAAAGGTGTATCTATCTCACATGTACAGACCCAGACTAGGCCCCGATTACTATGTTTTATACCCTAAAGGCAGGATGAGGAGTAGGAGGAGTTCGGAACAGGCAGGAGGCAAACTGAAGCACCCTGCAATCCTCGGTGGTGGAAGATGCGCCCCAAAAATTGGAAAGGTGTATCTCACACGTACCAATACAGACTATGCCGCAATTTAATTCTTTTTACCCCAAGGGTGTAGATTGAATAGCGGAATAGAAAATATGATATCAAAAGGTGTATCTATCTCACACGTACAGACCCAGACTAGGCCCCCGATTACTATTTTTTGTACCCTAAAGGCAGGATGAGGAGTAGGAGGAGTTCGGAACAGGAGGCAAACTGAAGCACCCTGCAATCCTCTGCGGTGGAAGATGCGCTCCAAAAATTGGAAAGGTGTATCTCACACGTACCGATACAGACCCCAAGGGTGTAGATTGAATAGCGGAATAGAAAATATGATATCAAAAGGTGTATCTATCTCACACGTACAGACCCAGACTAGGCCCCGATTACTATTTTTTGTACCCTAAAGGCAGGATGAGGAGTAGGAGGAGTTCGGAACAGGCAGGAGGCAAACTGAAGCACCCTGCATTTCTCGGCGGTGGAAGATGCGCCCCAAAAATTGGAAAGGTGTATTTCACACTTACCTATACAAACTATGCCGCAATTTAATTCTTTTTACCCCAAGGGTGTAGATTGTAGATTGAATAGATTGGCAGGATGAGGAGTAGGAGGAGTTCGGAACAGGAGGCAAACTGAAGCACCCTGCAATCCTCGGCGGTGGAAGATGCGCTCCAAAAATTGGAAAGGTGTATCTCACACGTACCGATACAGACCCCAAGGGTGTAGATTGAATAGCGGAATAGAGAATATGAGTTCGGAACAGGCAGGAGGCAAACTATTTTTTGTACCCTAAAGGCAGGATGAGGAGTAGGAGGAGTTTGGAACAGGAGGCAAACTGAAGCACCCTGCAATCCTCGGCGGTGGAAGATGCGCCCCAAAAATTGGAAAGGTGTATCTCACACGTACCCATACAGACTATGCCGCAATTTAATTATTTTTACCCCAAAGGGTGTAGATTGAATAGCGGAATAGAAAATATGATATCAAAAGGTGTATCTATCACACACGTACAGACCCAGACTAGGCCCCGAGTACTATTTTTTGTACCCTAAAGGCAGGATGAGGAGTAGGAGGAGTTCGGAACAGGCAGGAGGCAAACTGAAGCACCCTGCAATCCTCAGGCGGTGTAAGATGCGCCCCAAAAATTTGGAAGGTGTATCTCACACGTACCGATACAGACTATGCCGCAATTTAATTCTTTTTACCCCAAAGGGTGTAGATTGAATAGCGGAATAGAAAATATATGATATAAAATTGGTGATTTTTGAAAAGCACATGTGAACACAGCAGTGTCTTATGTCACGGTCAGCTCTGCAGCAGGCTATGAAGGGAAAAAAAAAGAAAATTCCCCTTTAAGTTTGTAATTTTTAAATAGATTAGTACAGACTATGCCGCAATTTAATTTTTTTTAACCCAAAAGGGTGTATATTGAATAGTGGAATAGAAAAAAAGTGTATAAAATTGAAAATCACTCAATAGCACATGTGAACATAGCAGTGTCTTATGTCACAGTCAGCTCAGAGTCAGCACTGCAGCAAACAGGCTATGAAGGGGAAAAAAAATCCCTTTTAACTTGTAGTAAAATATAGCTGATGAACGCTGCACACAACTGACTAATAAAAATAGATTTTTTTTTCTCCCTCCTCCTCCTCCTCAGTGGGCTCAAGTGAGGGCAAAAAGATTGTTCACTGCACCACCCCCCACACAGCAAAATCAATGTAGACTGACCCTGCCTAATCTCCAGCCTGGCCCTAAAATGCTCTAATAACTTTCCCTGCCTGCACTCCGACCTGTCCCTGCATTCTTTTCGGACACAATTTTTCACAGAATCACTGTCTGTCCCTAATCAGCAGCCAGCACGTATGATGTGTGCTCTCTCCCTAAACTACAGCAGAATGACGCAGCGCGCTGGGGCTCTCGAACTTATAAAGACATGGTCACATGCTTCAGATGGCCAATCACAGCTACTAATACATTAGTAGGCATGGCTGGGATGGCTTAAGGCACACCAGTTAAACGCTTGTTGATTGGCTGTTGAAAGCCCGCCATTAAAAGCGCGCCATTACATACTGTAAGGGATTAGCTCGGTGGTAGGCGTGGATGACCCCTTTGGGGGTGCGTTTTCACAGAGAGATAGCCGAGCAGTGGTTGCAAACAACACTGATTTATTCATGCAATTTACTTCACACAATTGCAAGCCTCAAAACCGCCAAAATAAAATAAAACAAAATAAATCCTTGCCACTGTGGGCGGCTACCTTCTCACAAACTGGAACCTATCTAATGAAGTCTGTCCCCAACCTACTGTTGGGCAGACTTGGCTGGTCATACAGCAGACTCTCAATAGTCCATGTTTTATCTCTCCACCACAGCACATGTTCATTTAAGCTGTCCCTTTGTTTTTCTCTTCACATTGAACACAGTTCATCTCCTATGGAACATGTCCCTTTGTTTTCTCTCCACATGGCAAACATTCCTTTATTTCTTCCACATAGAAATAGTTTGTTTATTTACCTTGAGAAGTCTTCACAACTGGTTACCCTCCTTAGCACACATCACTTCAGGGGTCTTCTCCCATGCTCACCAGCTTGTCGGGAGGCACTCATCTGACTGTCCTCCTTCTCCCAGCCCACACGGTGACAGGAGGCAGCAGTCCTTCTCCCATGCCCACACGGCGTCGGGAGGCACACGTCCGTCTGTCCTCCTCTCCTAGCCCACACGGCGACAGGAGGCAGCAATCCATAGACTTCCTCTGGACAAATTATAAGGGCCTTCATTTCCTCATTCTGAACAGCTGAAGGCCTTTCAACTTCCTGCTGGCTAGCTCTGTAGCCAACACCCTATAGTAATTAGTGAACTTTCTAAATCAGGTGGAAATGTATCTCCTGCCTGTGACTACATTCCCAGATTTACCTGACTTCCTGTCACATACCCCCCCCTCTTGTTTCAACCCTAGGGTTGGGACACAGATTTCCAGGCACGCATGTGTCAAGCACTGCTGACTCTCACTGATAAGCCTCCTATTATCCTCAAGCTTCCGAATGAAACTGATTCTGTCATCTTCATTGACAGATTTCTCATAAATGTCACACAGTTTGTCTCTCATCTCATATACACATTCCTCAACTGCATTTTTGGCATCATTTCGCTCCTTCTCAAGTTTGTCTTGCATACAAGTTTGTCCTATCCGCGATGGAGGACCGTGATCCATAGGCAACTCAATTTTGCTAGTCTTAAAGTCTTCAACATTCTTAAGACGCCTCTCTCTGCAATCAACAAATGATTTCCACAACACTTTGAGAACCTCTGCTTCCCTTGGCTTTGTTCCAAGTAGGGACTCTTGACATCCCTCTGTGACTTGAGTTGCCTCTCCATACAGCTGTACACAATCATTGACTCTTTGTTTCTTGAGCTTAGCTTGCTCTAAGATGCTGTGCAGAGGGCCTTTCGTTTGCGACAACAGGCGGTCACACATTTCTTCAAAGTGACCCCTGTTCATTTTTCCAGCGACATCATCAACTTTCCTTCCACCAACACATAGGTCAAAGGCAACAACACAGTCTATTACAGGTTTCTTCAATGCACATTCTGCTGAACTATTTGACCGCTCAAGGTCACCTGGTTCCTTTTCTTTATCTGAACTCCCCATGGAATGCATCTCAAGATCACGATTTGGGTTGAGCGGACACCTAGATGTCCGTGTTCGACGGGTTCGGCCGAACTTTAAAAAAAAGTCCGGGTCCGTGTCCCGGACTTTTACCGAACTTTTCCCGGACACCGAACCCCATTGAAGTCAATGGGGACCCGAACTTTAAGGCACTAAAATGGCTCTAAAACACCAATGGAAAGGGCTAGAGTGCTGCAAATGGCAGCAAAACGTAGTTAAGAGCATGGCAAGTGCTCTGCAAACAAATGTGGATAGGGAAATAACTTAAAACAACAAAAAAAAAACAGAAAAATAAAACAATGTTCTTCATCTCTGAAGGACGAGGCCCATATGGAGTAGGAGGGAGGTTGAGGTGGTGGTGGATGTGGCAGTGTCATAGGCGTGCACACAGGGTGTGCCGGGTGTACCTGGGCACACCCTAATCGCCTAGGGCACATAGCATTATCGCTCTGTTTGCCAGTGAGGAGATGGGAAAGATCTCCCTCAGACCTGCTCTGCTCTATTTCTCTTTGCCAGCAGGGAGAGTAATGTATCGGGGCCATGTACATGTAGGCAAACACATGCATGTGTATTTCAACTTTGGGGTGCACACCCTAATGCAATAGGCTGCGCACACCTATGGGCGGTGTAGGTGGAAGCGGCGGTGGAGGAGGACCAGGGCCGGATTAAGAGCATCATGGTCTTGGTGCTGAGGATTTTGAAGGGCCTTAAGGGCCGTGCCTTGGCATGCACCCAGAGGAGGAAGGGTGCAGCCATGCATGCCTAATTCAACATGGGATGCTGTCTCTGAAGCCCATAAACACATCCATGCATCGGCAACTGTCCCTCCTTGTCAGGCCTTTGCGCTGTGTGGGGAGGTTCTGAGGGTGCTGCCTGGGGAAGCGAGGATAGAAGCCAGACTTCTGTGTTTACAAGTGAAAGAAGAGCGGTCACAGTGAATATGGCCAACCCGGGGCCTATATAAAAGGTAGGGGCCTGGAGCTTCAGCTCCAATAGCCCCTACGTTAATCTGGCCCTGAGGAGGAGGACGAGGTAGCCAACACTGCTTCTTTTCACAAATTTTAAATGAGGGTACACCCCAAAAGAGTGAGAAAGAGCAAAAATGGAACAATGGGTGGGTAAGGTCGGTATCCATTGCTATTCTGCACAAGGTACGGAAAAGTCCCGTGGGATCCATGCCTGGTTCATTTTAATGAACGTGAGCTTGTCCACATTGTCTCTGGACAGGCGGCTGCGCTTGTCTGTTATAACGCCCCCAGCCGTGCTAAATACCCGTTCAGATAATACACTGGCTGCAGGGCACGCCAGCACCTCCAAGGCGTAAAGGGCAAGCTCAGGCCATGTGCCCAATTTGGAGACCCAGAAGTTGAAGGGGGCAGACCCCTCATTCACTACATGTAGGCGTGTGCACACATACTGCTCCACCATGTTGGTAAAATGCTGCCTCCTGCTAACACGTTCCATCTGAGCTGCTGGTGCTGCTGTTTGTTGTGGCGTGCTGACAAAGCTTTTCCACATTTCGGCCATGCTAACCCTGCCTTCTGAGGTGCTGGCGGTGCCCTGGTTGCGTTGGCGACCTCTTCCTCCTCATCCTCCTCCTCCTCCTCCTCTGCCTTGTGCTTCCACTGTGGCCCCGCTGTCAGATGGGAATGCCAGCAGCATCGCATCTACCAGCGTGCGCTTGTACTCGCGCATCTTGCGATCAAGCTCCAGTGAGTGAATTAAGGACGGTACGTTGTCCTTGTAACGGGGATCCAGCAGTGTGGCCACCCAGTAATCAGCACAAGTTAGAATGTGGGCAACTCGGCGGTCATTGTGGAGACACTGCAGCATGTAATCGCTCATGTGTGCCAGGCTGCCCAGAGGCGACGAAAGGCTGTCCTCTGTGGGAGGTGTATCGTCCGTGTCCTCTGTATCCCCCCAGCCACGCACCAGTGATGGCCATGAGCTGGCCTGGGTGCCACCCTGCTGTGAACATGGTTCCATCTCCTCCTCCAGCTCCTCCTCCAGCTCCTCCTCCTCCTCATCCTCCAGAACTGTGCCCCTGCTGGACAATTGTGTCCCTGGCATTTGTGTGTGCAGGAACCCACCCTCGGAGCCCCTTGCGAATGACTGCCCTGAAAGCCTTTGAAATGTTACCTCTTCATCCTCCTCCTCCTCCTCCTCATCCTGTGCCACATCATCTTCCATCATCGCCCGAATTGTTTTTTCAAGGAGGCATAGAAGTGGGATAGTTAAGCTGAGAACGGCGTCATTGCCACTGGCCATGTTGGTGGAGTACTGAAAAAACAGCGCAACAAGGCACACAGGTCTCGCATGGAGGCCCAGTTATTGGTGGTGAAGTGGTGCTGTTCCGCAGAGCGACTCACGCGTGCGTGCTGCAGCTGAAACTCCACTATGGCCTGCTGCTGCTCGCACAGTCTTTGCAGCATGTGCAAGGTGGAGTTCCACCTTGTGGGCACGTCACATATGAGGCGGTGAGCGGGAAGGCCGAAGTTACGCTGCAGCGCTGCCAGGCGAGCAGCAGCAGGGTGAGAACGCCGAAAGTGCGCACAGACGGCCCACACTTTCTGCAGCAGCTCTGACATATCGGGGTAGTTTTTAAGGAACCTCTGCACCACAAAATTCAGCACATGCGCCAGGCAAGGGATGTGCGTCAAACCGGCTAGGCCCAGAGCTGCTATGAGATTTCGCCCGTTATCGCACACCACCAGGCTGGGCTTGAGGCTCGCTGGCAGCAACCACTCATTTGTCTGCTGTTCCATGCTCCTCCACAACTCCTGCGCGTTGTGTGGTTTGTCCCTCAAACAGGCAAGTTGTAAAACTGCCTGCTGTCGTTTAGCCCTGGCCGTGCTGAAGTTGGTGGTGAAGGTATTACGCTGTCCGGATGAGGAGGCGGTAGAGGATGAGGAAGCGGAGTAGGATGAGTTAGGAACAGGAGGCAAACTGAAGCGCCCTGCAATCCTCGGTGGTGGAAGGACATGCGCCAAATTGCTATCCGCCTCAGGCCCATCCGCCACTGCATTTACCCAGTGTGCCGTTAGGGAGATATAACGCCCCTGACCGTGCTTACTGGTCCACGTATCGGTAGTTAGGTGGACCTTGGCACAGATGGCTTTGCGCAGTGCACACCTGATTTTTTCCCCCACTTGGTTGTGCAGGGAAGGGATGGCTTGCCTGGAAAAGTAGTGGCGGCTGGGCACGACGAACTGTGGGACAGCCACCGACATAAGCTTTTTAAAACTGGGCGTCTCCACCAGACGGAATGACAGCATTTCAAAGGCCAATAATTGTGAAATGCTGGCATTCAGGGCCAGGGATCGCGGGTGGGTAGGGGGGTACTTCCTCTTCCTCTCAAGTGTTTGGGAGATGGAAACCTGAACACTTCCACGGGACATTGTGGAGATGGTTGTTGGTGACCCAGGTGGTGGTGTTGCTGACAGATCGTCTGTTTGCGGGGTGGCAGGTGCCGGTATGACTACAGAGGTGGCTGGAGCGGCCGAGACTGCAGCAGAAGAGGAAGCAGGATGAGCCAGAGACGTTTCTTGGTTTTGAAGGTGTGTACTCCACTGCAGCTCGTGCTTTGCACTTAGATGCCTGATCATGCAGGTTGTGCTCAGGTTGAGAAGGTTTATGCCTCGCTTCAGGCTCTGATTGCACAGGGTGCAAACCACTCGTGTCCTGTCATCAGCACATTTTCTAAAGAACTTCCATGCTAGAGAACTCTTTTGAGCTGACTTTGGTGCGCTCGTTCCCTTGCTGCGTTGGGCAGTAGCAGGCGTAGTGTCTAGGGCACGGCCGCTCCGCTTCTGCACCCTGCTCCCTCTTCTGCTGTGCTGGTGGCTCTGTACGACCACCGCCTCTTCCCTCAAACTACTTAGGTCACCTGCATGACCTTCATTCCATGTGGGGTCGAGGACCTCATCGTCCTCCACATCATCTTCCACCCAGTCTTCACCCCTGCCCTCCCTGTCGGTCTCCACAATGCTGAACGCCGCAGCAGTTGGCACCTGCGTTTCGTCATCATCGGAGACGTGCTGTGATGGTCCTTCCATGTACTCATCTTGAGAAATAAGTGGTTGGGCATCGCTGCACTCAATCTCTTCCACTTCTGGGGCAGGGCTAGGTGGATGGCCCTGGGAAACCCTGCTGACAGAGTCCTCAAAAAGAATAAGAGACTGCTGTATGGCTTGGGGCTCAGACTGCTTGCCTGATTTGCAAGGGGGTGAGGTGAAAGACGGTTGGACATTGGCTGCAGGTTCCAACTCTGACCTTTCTGCAGTAGACTGGGTGGGAGACAATGTGAAGGAACTGGAGGCACTGTCAGCAGCAAACCAATCTACTATCGCCTCTACGTGTTCTGGCCTCATCACTTCTAGAGGCGTATGATGCCCTACCAAATACTGATGCAGGTTCTGTCGCCTACTCACACTTGAGGAAGGTGTTTCACTTGTGCGTGTAGCTGGCACAGATCGACCACGTCCTCTCCTTGCAACAGGAGCTCTAGCAGCAGCACCACGACCCAGGCCACGGCCCCTATTTGACGCTCTCCTCATATTTCTGAAATTTAAGATCTTGCCCTAGAAAGGTCTTTATTGAATAGCAGAACAAAAGAACAACAGTATCGCACGGGTGTATCTCACAGTCAAATATGCAAACTATGCCGCAATTTAATGTTTTTTACACCAAGAGGGTGTGTATTGAATAGCGGAATAGGATAAAAAACTGTGTATCTCACACGTACAAACACAGACTAGGCCTGATTAAATTTTTTCCTACCCTAAAGGGAGGATGAGGAAGAGGAGTATGGAACAGGCAGCACCCTCAAATCTTCAGAAGTATGAGATGAACCTCAAAAACTTGGAAAGGTGGATCTCACACGTACCGACACAGACTATCCCGCAATTTAATTGATCCCCAAAGGTTTTTATTGAATAGCGGAATAGGAAATATGATCAAAAAAAGTGTATGTATCTCACACGTACAGAAGCACACTAGGCCCCAATTACTATTGTTTGTACACCTAAAAGGATGGATGAGGAGGAGGAGGAGTATGGAACAGGCAGCACCCTCAAAGCTTCAGAAGTATGAGATGAACCCCAAAAACTTGGAAAGGTGGATCTCACACGTACCGACACAGACTATCCCGCAATTTAATTGATCCCCAAAGGTTTTTATTGAATAGCGGAATAGGAAATATGATCAAAAAAAGTGTATGTATCTCACACGTACAGAAGCACACTAGGCCCCAATTACTATTGTTTGTACACCTAAAAGGATGGATGAGGAGGAGGAGGAGTATGGAACAGGCAGCACCCTCAAAGCTTCAGAAGTATGAGATGAACCCCAAAAACTTGGAAAGGTGGATCTCACACGTACCGACACAGACTATCCCGCAATTTAATTGATCCCCAAAGGTTTTTATTGAATAGCGGAATAGGAAATATGATCAAAAAAAGTGTATGTATCCCACACGTACAGAAGCACACTAGGCCCCAATTACTATTGTTTGTACACCTAAAAGGATGGATGAGGAGGAGGAGGAGTATGGAACAGGCAGCACCCTCAAAGCTTCAGAAGTATGAGATGAACCCCAAAAACTTGGAAAGGTGGATCTCACACGTACCGACACAGACTATCCTGCAATTTAATTGATCCCCAAAGGTTTTTATTGAATAGCGGAATAGGAAATATGATCAAAAAAAGTGTATGTATCTCACACGTACAGAAGCACACTAGGCCCCAATTACTATTGTTTGTACCCCTAAAAGGATGGATGAGGAGGAGGAGGATGAAACAGGCAGCACCCTCAAATCTTCAGAAGTATGAGATTGTGTTCACTGTACCCCACAAAGATTGTGTTCACTGCACCCCAAAAGGATTGTCTTCACTGCACCCCACAAAGATTGTGTTCACTGTACCCCACAAAGATTGTGTTCACTGCACCCCAAAAGGATTGTCTTCACTGCACCCCACAAAGATTGTGTTCACTGTACCCCACAAAGATTGTGTTCACTGTACCCCCCAAAGATTTTGTTCACTGCACCCCACAAGGATTGTCTTCACTGCACCCCACAAAGATTGTGTTCACTGTACCCCACAAAGATTGTGTTCACTGCACCCCAAAAGGATTGTCTTCACTGCACCCCACAAAGATCGTGTTCACTGTACCCCACAAAGATTGTGTTCACTGCACCCCAAAAGGATTGTCTTCACTGCACCCCACAAAGATCGTGTTCACTGTACCCCACAAAGATTGTGTTCGCTGTACCCCCCAAAGATTTTGTTCACTGCACCCCACAAAGATTGTGTTCACTGCACCCCAAAAGGATTGTCTTCACTGCACCCCACAAAGATTGTGTTCACTGTAATCCACAAAGATTGTGTTCACTGTACCCCCCAAAGATTTTGTTCACTGCACCCCACAAAGATTGTGTTCACTGTACCCCACAAAGTTTTTGTTCACTGCACCCCACAAGGATTGTCTTCACTGCACCCCACAAGGATTGTCTTCACTGCACCCCACAAAGATTGTGTTCACTGTACCCCACAAAGATTTTGTTCACTGTACCCCACAAAGATTGTGTTCACTGTACCCCACAAAGATTTTGTTCACTGCACCCCACAAAGATTGTGTTCACTGCACCCCAAAAGGATTGTCTTCACTGCACCCCACAAAGATTGTGTTCACTGTACCCCACAAAGATTGTGTTCACTGCACCCCAAAAGGATTGTCTTCACTGCACCCCACAAAGATTGTGTTCACTGTACCCCACAAAGATTGTGTTCACTGTACCCCCCAAAGATTTTGTTCACTGCACCCCACAAGGATTGTCTTCACTGCACCCCACAATGATTGTCTTCACTGCACCCCACAAAGATTGTGTTCACTGTACCCCACAAAGATTGTGTTCACTGTACCCCCCCAAAGATTTTGTTCACTGCACCCCACAAGGATTGTCTTCACTGCACCCCACAAGGATTGTCTTCACTGCACCCCACAAAGATTGTGTTCACTGTAACCCACAAAGATTGTGTTCACTGCACCCCAAAAGGATTGTCTTCACTGCACCCCACAAAGATTGTGTTCACTGTACCCCACATAGATTGTGTTCACTGTACCCCCCAAAGATTTTGTTCACTGCACCCCACAAGGATTGTCTTCACTGCACCCCACAAGGATTGTCTTCACTGCACCCCACAAAGATTGTGTTCACTGTACCCCACAAAGATTGTGTTCACTGCAACCCAAAAGGATTGTCTTCACTGCACCCCACAAAGATTGTGTTCACTGTACCCCACAAAGATTGTGTTCACTGTACCCCAAAAGGATTGTCTTCACTGCACCCCACAAAGATTGTGTTCACTGTACCCCACAAAGATTGTGTTCACTGTACCCCCCAAAGATTTTGTTCACTGCACTCCACAAAGATTGTGTTCACTGTACCCCACAAAGATTGTGTTCACTGCACCCCAAAAGGATTGTCTTCACTGCACCCCACAAAGATTGTGTTCACTGTACCCCGCAAAGATTGTGTTCACTGTACCCCCCAAAGATTTTGTTCACTGCACCCCACAAAGATTGTGTTCACTGTACCCCACAAAGATTTTGTTCACTGCACCCCAAAAGGATTGTGTTCACTGCACCCCAAAAAGATTGTGTTCACTGCAGCCCACACACAGAAAAATGGATGTGGATCACTGACACCTGCCTATTACCTATCCCACACCACACAGCAATATCGATTGTAGTTTGTAGAACACACTTTCTTTAAAATTCAGCAGCAGCCTCTCCCTAACAGGATTGAGAAGAGATCGTAGATCGGGACTAAGTGCAGACCCCACCCGACACAGCAATATCGATTGTAGTTTGTAGAACACACTGACCCTATAATTCAGCAGCAGCCTCTCCCTAACAGGATTGAGAAGAGATCGTAGATCAGGATTAAGTGCAGACCCCACCCCACACAGCAATATCGATTGTAGTTTGTAGAACACACTGACCCTATAATTCAGCAGACTCTATCCCTAAAATGCCTACAACTCGCCCTGCCTAAACACTCCGACCTGACCCTAAATTCTATCCGGACACCAATTTGTTTTCCCTGCCTGTCTTTCCCTAATCAGCAGCCAGCACGTATGTGTGCTCTGTCCCTGAGCTAAGCAGCAGAATGACGCCGCTGCGGCTGCCTCGAACTTATAAAGACTTGGTCACATGCTTCAGACGGCCAATCACAGCTACTCATACATTTGCAGGCATGGCTGGGATAGCTTAAGGCACACCAGTTAAACGATTGTTGATTGGCTGTTGAAAGCCCGCCATGAAAAGAGCGCCAAAACATGCAAAACCCGGAAATAAAACAACCGAACACAGATTTTTTACCCGAACATACAGTAAAGTGTCCGTGTCCGTGTTCGGGTAACAAAAATCCAATTATTTGGTACGAACACGAATAATACAGTCCGTGTTCGCTCAACACTAATCACGATCAAACTTTTGCCACCTGTCTTTCACCAGTTCCATTTTGGAAACACTCCCTGAAAGGCACTTAAAATTCATTTGCTTCACGTTTTCACCAACAGCCTTAGTTTTCTCCACTAGGTGGTGTTTGCTTTTTTCTCCCAGATTTATATCACTTGCTTTAGTTTTCTCCGCTTTAGTTTTCTCCACTAGGTTTTCAGCCTGAACTGAGAAATCATCACATTTCTTACACAACTCTTTTGTTTTCTGAAGCTCTAATGATACATTTTCCAATGCTTGAAGTTTTTTAAGGAATGGTTTATTCCAAAGGGGTGATTCAAACAACATGTCATCACATTTCTGAGGCTCACTCAGGGCAGACCCCAAAACACTGATCCTTCTAAAAACTGCATCAGGCACACTATCCCCTCTTTGGGACAGATCATCTGTTGCCTGTAATTCCTCTTCCAGTTCCTGCAACGGAATCTTCATCTCTTTTACTTGCTGTTCTAAGGCTCGCTTAGACTTTTCTAGCTCCTGAACGCTTTTCACAACATCATCCTTGGAGCTGACCAAATCTTTCATTTCTGTACACAGCTGTTGGTTAACTCTTTCTAGTTCAACCTTACACTCTAGAGCTTCCTCCAAGGAGCGAGCCAAGAACAGGGCTTTGCTCTCGTTATCACGCGCCTCCGTTTTTGCACGGTCGCGTTCTTCTGCATATTTTGCAGACACAGTCTTCTCCTCACCAAGCATCTGATCAAACTTCTTTTTCACATCTTCAACACACTCTAATGAACCAACGCTTTCTTCCATGCGTTTTTTCATATCCGCTATCTGAGCTTGCAATGTTGCGACTTGCTCTGATAGGTTTTTCTTTGCTTCCTCCTCCTCTTTTAATTGTTCCAGGAAGCCATTTTTCATATCTTCCATTTGTTTGAGCTTTGTGCTAAAACTCAGCCTTTGACACCTCTCTTCCTGTAAGAGTTCCTGCGTGTCTTGCAGCTGTGATTCCAAGATAGAAAAATCTTCCGCAATTTCTCTAGATTTTCTGTCTGCTTGAGAAAGCTGATTTGTGACACTGTCCAACGCAAGCTGCAATCGGTTTGCCTTCTCTGACAGCTTAGCACACACTCGGTCACCTTCTGACACCTTGACTTGCGATTCCTGCAGCTGTGCCTCTATTTTTTTTCTCTTGTGTTCCAAATCTCCTTTTCCCTGCATAAGAGCTTTCACCTCACGGGCTAGCTTCTGGGAATGAGACTGTAATTCTGCCACAAAGGCTTATTTCTCCTTTAACTGCTGCTGGACACGTTGGGCTTCCCCTTTCCAACTTTCACAGTCCGTACGCAATTCATCTACCACATTGCTCAAAGTGGTGAGCTCATACACAGTACTCAGTAATTTAGCCTCTCTTTCACTTTTCTCGTTGTCGCTGAGAGACAATGTCGTTTTCAGAGCAACATTCTGTTCCTGCGCCCCCTGCAGGTCTATTTTTGTAGCTTCCAAACACTGAAGACTTTTTTCCAGCTGATTACGCAACTCCAACATTTCACACATACTTTGCTTCTGCAAAGTCTGAATTTCACTTTCCTTTTCCATGAGGATGGTATCTTTCTCCATTATAGTCTCTCTACGTTTGTGCAACTCGGAAAAAAGAAGAGCAGTGGATTCTTCCCACTGGAACACCTGAGCCTGCATGTTTCTATGCTCCATCCTAAGCAACTCCAGGGCTCGTTCCTTTTCTTCCATTTTCCATTGCAAGGCATCCAACTCAGCCCTGCACACATACTCGGTTTCCTCCAAACCGATGGCCTCCATTTGCTGCTGGCGTCTCTGTTTCCAGCCTGCCATGCTCTCTTGGTGAGCCTTTTGTTGAGCTGCAAAGCTCCGCTGTTTCAGCATCTCCCCCATTTTGAGTTTACTTTTCCTCTGAGCACACTGCGTCTCCATAGCAGTTTCCTCAGTGTTGCTAGGGACAACAACCTTCCTCTTTAGTAGACTCTCTTAAGGCATGGATGGGGCTCGTTCAGACGGTAACATCCCCTCCATCCATAGAATCCGGTCTCTCACTTCATCCATCCTTGCATTTTTCAGGCGTCTCGATCGTCCCATCTTTAATAACTCCACAAACAAATTTTTCACAGTCCAGCAAAAAATTTTCAGACCACTGTCTCTTTAACAAATGTAGTTTTTCTCTCTCTTGCAAGATCTCTTTTCCTGCGCACACAGTTTGTGCAGTCCCTTGCACCAGACACAACAAAGTTCATCAAAAAAATTTTGAGACCACTGTCTCTTTAAAACACGTTTTTTCTCTTTCAGGATCTTCTCTCCTGTACACATAGATTGTGCAATCTCATGCACCAGATAAAGTTCATCAAACATATGCACTTCTTTGCAGGGATCTCTGCTTCTGCCCACTGCATACCTCCACCATATGTAAGGGATTAGCTCGGTGGTAGGCGTGGATGACCCCTTTGGGGGTGCGTTTTCACAGAGAGATAGCCGAGCAGTGGTTGCAAACAACACTGATTTATTCATGCAATTTACTTCACACAATTGCAAGCCTCAAAACCGCCAAAATAAAATAAAACAAAATAAATCCTTGCCACTGTGGGCGGCTACCTTCTCACAAACTGGAACCTATCTAATGAAGTCTGTCCCCAACCTACTGTTGGGCAGACTTGGCTGGTCATACAGCAGACTCTCAATAGTCCATGTTTTATCTCTCCACCACAGCACATGTTCATTTAAGCTGTCCCTTTGTTTTTCTCTTCACATTGAACACAGTTCATCTCCTATGGAACATGTCCCTTTGTTTTCTCTCCACATGGCAAACATTCCTTTATTTCTTCCACATAGAAATAGTTTGTTTATTTACCTTGAGAAGTCTTCACAACTGGTTACCCTCTTTAGCACACATCACTTCAGGGGGTCTTCTCCCATGCTCACCAGCTTGTCGGGAGGCACTCATCTGACTGTCATCCTTCTCCCAGCTCACACGGCGACAGGAGGCAGCAGTCCTTCTCCCATGCCCACACGGCGTCGGGAGGCACACATCCGTCTGTCCTCCTCTCCCAGCCCACACGGCGACAGGAGGCAGCAATCCATAGACTTCCTCTGGACAAATTATAGAGGCCTTCATTTCCTCATTCTGAACAGCTGAAGGCCTTTCAACTTCCTGCTGGCTAGCTCTGTAGCCAACACCCTATAGTAATTAGTGAACTTTCTAAATCAGGTGGAAATGTATCTCCTGCCTGTGACTACATTTCCAGATTTACCTGACTTCCTGCCACAATACAAAACGGATAAACGCGGATTTTAAACCCCGAACATACAGTAAAGTTTTCGGGTCCGTGTTCGGGTAACAAAAATCCAATTATTCGGTACGAACACGAATAATACAGTCCGTGTTCGCTCAACACTTATCTACATATGTCCCTGAACAAACTTAGATTGGGATTAGGGTGTAAGAGAACTATGTGCAACAGGGCTGTGTTCAAAAACAACAGAAGGACAGGACAAAACAGGACAACAGGACAAAATATCGCAGTCAATAGGTTTATGTCAAATTTCTGCCTATGTAAATGGTACATTTGATCAGTAGAGAAAATTTTATACCAATCAATCCATACTTTCCACCGAGATTTAGCAGTTTGATATCTGCCCTGAAAGGAGGAGAACAGCATCTCGTATGTGGAATGCATGTGGGTTGTCTCTATCACTTCACGAATAGTTGTATGATCTTTTCAATGGCATACTAGAGCTAATCTTGCGCTTAGTAGAATGTGGGTGGCTATATTTCTAACATTTATTGGTATTGTATCTATACCTAAGGACAGGCTAGCCAGTCCTGGTGATATGGGTGCAATAATCCCCAGAATTTGTGCGAGCAATCGGAAGATCTCTGTCCAAAAGGTGACTATAAATGGGCATGTCCAAAGTATGTGGTATAGTGTTCCTATTGCTCTACAATTCCTCCAACACATAGGAGAAGCTTGTGGGGAAAATCTGGATATCCTATATCGAGTTAAGTACCACCTAAGTAAAATTTTTGGAGTCAAAAAGGTAAATGCTTTTTTTTGCCGCATATGTGATGCTGAGCGCCTTTTGCCATTGTACAGTAGTGTAACAGATACCTGCTTTTTTCCCCCATGCTTGGATATGAGAAGTTTTCAAAAATACGTTTTTATTGTTGTGCAAATTATAAAATAGGGAGATACCCTTAATCTTGGTACTAGACTTAGAGTAATATTGGACTACATTCCAATGCAGAGATATGGAGGTGTTTGGTTTGGCACAGATAAAATGCTTGATCTGTATGTAAGTGTAGTGGTCGGAGTTGGACAAGCCATATTCAATCTGCAGGGATCTAAAAGTTTTGGGTGCTGGACCTATCATCAGTCCATCTATTCCTTTAATTCCTTTGATCACCCATCGAGTGACTTTTAAGTCTGGAATGATAATAGGCAAAATGTGTAGAGGCAGAGGGAGCAAGGCAGTAACGGAATCTTGGAAGGGTGTGACTAGTAGGATACGCCAAGCTTGAAGTAAAGCTAGAACAGTAGGGGACAATGCTGTAGCTTGGTAAGTGTAATATTGACTAGCTAGAAGAAAGTTATAAAGGTTATGTTCCTGTGTTTGAAAACGTTCTAGTTCCAGCCGCTTGGGGCTTATGGCCTGAGGGAACCAAGTTTCAAGTTGTGCAAGGATTGAGGCAATATAATAATCCTTAAGTATTACCAGTCCCACCCCTCCTGCTTTCCTAATTGTAACTAATTTACTAAATGCAAATCTCACCTTTTTACCTTGCCACAAGTATCAGTTTATCATAGATTGGGCTGTTACAAAAAAGGAGTTAGGTACAGGTATAGGTAGTGTTCCGAATAAGTGTAGGAATTAGGGAGGGTGAGGACCATCCTGAAAGCTGCCAGGCGGCCTGACCAAGAAAATTCAACCTTAGCTATATCCTGAAGTTTTAAATGTAGTTTGTCTTGAAATGGGATATAGTTAGCTTTGAACAATTCTCCAACTTTTGGTGTTAGTGTAATACCTAAGTAGTCTATCCCTGTATCACTCTATGTTTAAGGAAATTATGCACTAAGTTTCTGCTTCATGGGTGGAGGGATGTCTCTTCCTAGGACATATGAATTTGACTCGCTCACCTTGTAATAGAATATGCGGTTAAACAGTTTTAAAGCAGAGTGTACCGAAGCCAGTGAAATTTCTACATCTGTGAACATTAATATATCATCTGCAAAGAGGCTGATGGTATGTTAAGATATTTGGGCTTGAAAACCTATAATGTGAGGGTGGTTGCGAATATAAGTTGCCATGGGTTCCATGAGTAAAGTAAAGATTAGTGGGGAGAGTGGGCACCCCTGGTGGGTCCTATTCGTAATAATGGAAATGAAGTAGAGAGGAAACCAGAAGTGTATACCTGACCTGAGGGCTTGGTGTATAAGGCCATAATTGCTGAGTATAATCAGGCCTGCAAACCTAAAGGTTGACAATACGTTAACTAGATAGCCCCAATGAATTTGGTCAAAAGCCTTTTCTGCATCTAGTGCTTGAAGCAGAGAAGGCGACCCTCGTAGTTTAGCACAGTGGATGATATTTATTAGAAGTTGTGTCGCGTCTGTAGTCTGGCGTCCCTTGGTGAACCCTAATTAGTCCGGGTGTGAGTCTGTTTTTAACCACTTCAGCTCCGAAAGGTTTTACCCCCCTTAATGACTAGGCCAATGTTTGCGATTCAGCACTGCGTTACTTTAACTAAAAATTGCGTGGTCGTGCGACGCTGTACCAAAATACAATTGGTGTCCTTTTTTTTCCCCACAAATAGAGCTTTCTTTTGTGGTATTTGATCCCCTCTGCGGTTTTGTAGATTTTGCGCTATTAACAAAAAAGAGGGACAATTTTGAAAAAAACACAATATGTTTCACTTTCTGCTATAAATAATATGCACTGTTACTGTATAAATTACACTGGCAGGGAAATGGTTAATACTGGGGGTGATCCAGGGGTTAAATATAAGCCTAAATGTGCTTGCAAACTGTGTGTGGGGGGGGGGGGCTCTGTGAAAGGCATACAGAGATCAGTGTTTCAGCTTAGCTGAAACACACAATCTCATGTGCCTGTCTGACAGGAGAGCTGCCTGCTTTGTTTACATAGGCAGGCGGCTCTCCTGTCAGTTTCCCTGAAGATCGCGGGAGGCTGGCTGCGATCGAGCCCGCTCCTCCCGTGGTCTAGCTCCTGCTGTGTCTAATCAGGGACCGCGTGCACATAATCACGTACATGTACGTGATTATGCGCAGTCGAGCTGCCCTGCCACAGTAAATCTGCATGGGGCGGTCAGCAAGTGGTTAATCATTAACCCCTTCTAGACCGGAAGGTTTTGCCCCTTAATGACCAGGCCATTGCTGCAGACAGATCGGACCCCTAACTGACATTTTTTACACTTTTGGGGGAAACCATTGATATTACTACAGTAATCAGTGCTAAAAATATGCACTGTTACTGTAATAATGATCAAAGGGTTAAGTGTGAGCCTAGGGGAGTGTTTTCTAACTATTTGGGGGAGGGACTTGTGGAATCAACACAGAGACCTATGATCTTAAATAGGAGGATCACAGGCTTTCTGTGTTCATTCCAGAGAGAACAACAGTCTGCTGTGTTTACAACAGCAGACCGTCGTTCTCTCTCCCCGTGGCATGATCGCGGGTGCCCGGTGGCAATCGTGACCGCCGTCCCTGTTGATCTGCTTTTCCACTTCCTAATGGGGGCAAGTGCGTTCCTCTGGCGGCTCGTGCGTGCCTCCAGGAGTGCTCCTGCGAACTGCCGTAAAGGTACTCACAGCCGAGCCAGCCTATGCGGCGGTCGGTCGGCAAGTGGTTAATAAATATTGGTCACTTTGTTTACTACACTATGGAGGTTGCGCTTGTCTTTTCCTTTTTGTTTTTACAAATGTTTTACACACTACAACTGAGTCTCTTCACTTCTCCTAGCCTGTGATTGAACTGTGATGGAGCAGCATCAAGTTGATAAGATAATTTCTATGGTTCTGTTAGCATGTTCCTTGTCTAGAGTTGTTTACTTAGCCTCATAGGCTACACATACGGGCTCCCATTTATCATTCCTAATGTACAGGGGATTTTCAGTCCAAGGGGATGATATTAAAACAGATTCAAGTGCTTACATTAGTAGCATGTAAAATGTTTTTCATTTACTTTTAAAGCAAATCTGTGCCCCTCAAGATTTACTCTACCGTAAACTCTACAGAGCACTGTTTTAGCACAGTGGGTACCACCATGTTAGATTTCTATAGGAAAACACTTTTGTGCTGTTTTATAACAACATGTCAGATTGTGCCAGCTTCTTTAGTTGGTTACTAGTTGGTTACTAGCATGATTGGTACATGAGCGTGTCTCACAGAGTGAGTGCAGGGGGCAAGTATGCATACCAGTGGCACCATGTCTGAAAGGTCTTTAACATTATACACATAACACGTGATCCTGCAACTAAACTTCTCACTTCTTTCTCTGCTCAC